>NC_044908.1:38137830-38252830 GCF_001633185.2 Quercus lobata
TTGAGGAAGTTCTTTGAGAGGATCAAGGAGTATAGTTTGAAATTGAGTGCCCAAAAATGTACCTTTGGGGTTACTACCGGGAAATTATTAGGCTTTCTGATGAGTGATAGAGGAGTAGAAGTTGACCCATCAAAGATCAAAGCCATATTGGATATGCCTCCACCTAAGAGTGAGAAGGAGATAAGAGGATTCTTAGGACAGTTACAATACATTAGCCAATTTATTGCTAAGCTTACCTCCATTTATGAATCGATCTTTAAACTTTTGAGAAAAAATGAACCCCATGCATGAAAATGAGTATCAAAAAGCCTTTAGGCTCATTTAAGAATACATTCTCCATCCACCAATCCTAGTCCCCCCGAAGCATAGACAACCGTTACAACTCAACCTCTCCACCATAAGAGATGTGGTTAGGGGTATTCTTGCACAAGTGGATGGTGATAAGAATAAAAGAGCCATTTACTACCTAAGCAAGAGATTCCATGATTATAAGACTAGATATACACCCATAGAAAAGTCATGCTTTGCTTTCGTATGGGCCATACAGAAGTTGAACCTTTTCAAGTATGGATAATATCTAGAATGGACCCATTAAAATATCTATTTGAGAAGCCTGCCTTAAGTGGAAGGTTGTCGAGATGGTTGATCCTATTGGTAAGATTTGATTTGGTATGTGGCAAGAAAAACTATCAAAGGAAGCGCAGTGTGAGATTTTTGCGCCGAGAATCCCATTGAAGGAGAGAATAGTAAAGAGGATTTCCCAGATGAGGATATTTTGGATATTGAACTAGGGGCATGGAAGATGTATTTTGATGGAGCCATGAACCAATATAAGAATGGGATAGGAGTACTTTTGATCACCTTTGGTGGATCTCATGTACCTTCGACAGTGAAATTGAACTTTGAGGCAACCAACAACATGGCAGAATATGAGGCTTGTATCATCGGAATGGAAGCTCTTCGAGAGTTAGGGGAAAAAGAGGCAGAAGTCTTTGGAGATTGAACTTTAGTTATAGCCTAAGCACAAAAATTATGGAAGGTGAAGGAAGAGCACTTGAAACCTTATCAACAGTATTTGGAGGATTTAACCAAAATCTTTGATAAGATTGAATACACTATCATCCTTAGAGCTCAGAACCAATTTGCAAATGCCTTGGCTACCTTGGTCTCCATGGTTGAAATACCCGAGGGAGTATGGACACGACCTTTAGAGATTGAACATAGTTATAAGTTGGTAGACAAAGGGAAGACAAAATCTTCAGTCATGGCTATAGAAGAGGAAGGAGTTCCTTGGTACTATGACATCATGAAATTCCTAGAATTAGGGGCATATCCTGATAGTGCCAATAAGAGAGAATGTTGTGCTATTAGGATGATGACAATACAATACATACTATGTGGAGGTCAGCTCTATAGAAGGAAGAAGCCGAGAGGGTTATGGAAGAAGTCCATTAAGGAGTTTATGGTCCTAACATGAATGGGAGAATGTTAGCAAAGAAAATTCTAAGATGGGGTACTATTGGAATACGATGGAAACTAATTGTTTGGATTTTGTGAAGAGTTGCCACGATTGCCAAACACATGCAAACTTGAACCATGTACTGCCTAGTGAGCTATATAGCATGACCTTTCCATGTACCACCTAGTTTGAGCATAGATGTGATTGGAAGGATAGCCCCTAAGGCTTCAAATGGACATAAGTACATCCTAGTGGCAATTGACTATTTACTAAGTGGGTAAAGGCAGCCTCTTACTCTGTGCTGAAAGCCAAGCATGTGGCTCGATTCATAGAAAATAACATCATTTGTTGATTTGGAGTACCAAAAGAAATCATCTCAGATAATGGCTCCCACTTTGAGGGGGAAGTTCGAAGGATCATAGAGTTATACAAAATTAAGCATCGCAAGTCTTCACCATACCGACCACAAGCTAACGGAGCCGTAGAAGCAGCCAATAAGAACATCAAAAACATGATAGCCAAGATGGTAGTGACAAAAAAGATTGGGCCAAAAAGCTTCCATTTGCCTTATGAGATTATAGAACTTATATTCGTGCATTAATTGGGGCAACCCCCTACTGTTTGGTCTATGGAAGTGAAGCGGTGCTTCCCATCAAAGTAGAGATACAATCTTTGAAGGTGTTGGTAGAAATTAAAGTCCTAGAGGTGGATTAGGTGAAAGAAAGATATGAACAATTGGCTTTGATAGATAAGGGGAAAAGCTAGAGCATAATACCATGCACAAGGTTATCAAAAGAAGATTGCTAAAGCATTTAACAAATAGGTGAAGCCTAGGAATATTAAGGAGGGAGACATAGTCCTAAAGGTACTTAGGGATGAGACTTTTGATCTGAGAGGAAAGATGAAACCAAGATGGTCTAAGCCTTTCATTATTAAGAAGATCATGTTAGAGGGTGCTACGAGAATCATAGATTTGGATGGAGAAGAGATGTTTTACCCAATCAACATGGATAGGCTCCGGAAGTATAACATTTGAAAGGAAAAAGAAAAAGAAAAAAGCCTGATAGAATCAGGACCCGAAAGTGCGGCCTAAGCAAAAGTTAAGGTAAAGAACTTTGCTAGGTTGAAAACCCGAAATAGCAATCTAGGCAAAAGATAGAGGAAAAAACCATGGGCATGATGAAAATTCCCACAAGGACATTATGGGCAAAAATTACATGGCACAGAAAAAAAGAAAAGAAAAAAGGAAAAGAAAAAAAAAAAGACAATAAGCAAAGATAGTAAAATGGTTAATTCTCTTATTTCTCAAATTGAAGGATGATAAATCGAAAGGAAATACATGAGAATCATAAAGTGCAGAAAATCAAAATTTGAGGCATATCATGGTAGTCAGTCAATCCTCTTCCTTTTGTTGGACTTCGAGTAATCTTTCTCTTCTATATGAACTGACCTCATGTCAACAGTCAGCCAAGCCTTGTAACCCGAGGTAGGATGAAGAAACTGAGGAAAATGGATGTCCTTAGCCACTATCCTCTTCAACAAAGTCTCACGGATCCTACCCAAGACCTTTTTAGTGAACACTGAGATGTGAAAGATGCCATCATCATTAGGAATTCCTTGGTGGTCACCAAATTGCCTTGCAATGCGGCTTGGGGAGTAATAAGAATAGTAGCGAAGCCCAATCAAAGGAATATAGTTGTCCTTGAAGACATGATTGACTACGCCAGTTATACGCCACCATTCCACCACCCATTGACTTCCTAAAGGGGAGAGATGTCTCAGGAACTCAGTGAACTCATTAGGATCCATCTCCCTGTCTTTGAGCTTACGGTCATGATAATGCTTTGGTAGATATTGACTAGTACAGACAAAGGGAGGTTGAAGCAATTGAAGCCTTTCAAATAGTCATATTTGAAAAGAAGAAGGAAGGTAGGGGAGAAAAAAAAAGCATGAGTGTTAAGTGAAAAAATGGGAGATAAAAGAAACATAATAAATGTAAAAATGATATAAGGAGCCTTGATGGGTTGAAAACTGCAATTTGCCATGCAAAAATTAAAGGAATCCCGCTAGGTTAAGAACCTAGGCAGAAGTTAGGCATCATACCTGAAGGACGAAAGGACTCCTTGCAAAGAAAGTTGCTTCCCCTTTATGAACAGTATCCAAAACATTAAAAGTCTTAGCCAAGATCATGCCTACAGGACTTCCCTCTTCTAGGTTGAAGATCACTAAAAGCATCCTTTAATCTACACAAGGTGTTTCATGCACTAAGAAATACCTTGCAAGAAGGCATAGAAAGAAGGCAATGAGATAGTGGGAGCATCGTACCCCGGCCACGGGAACATTCTACCGAGAGAAGTATGTAAAAACCTTGTGGATGTTCAACTTGTTAAGCATTCACCACCTTTGAGCCATGCCAAGAGAAATCCCCAAGAGTCGCTGGGCTATGACAGAAAAATCCTCATCAGTAGTAGGGAGAATAAGGGAGTTAACATTAGGTTCGCCCATGATTGCACTAAATTCTTCAAGAGTGGAGCATAACTCCACACCATTGAATTGGAAAACATTATGGGTTGGGATCAAAAATTCAGCAGTAACACAAAGGAGAAGTTCATCCACTTTGATTAGATAGTAGGAAAAGATACAAGAGAGATCTAGAGGAATTAGAGCATACTTGAAACTAGGGCCAAGCTTCTTAATCCATGCCAAAATTGCTAGAGGAGTGCATTCTACAATTGGAAAGCCCTGGGAGGTGTTTTTTGAGATTAGAACATGTTCTTTGAGGGTTTGAAGGCCCCTAATGACTATTTTATACTTTAAAAAGGCGGCTAGGGTTTTTTAGCCAACGGCATGCGTACACATGGTCAAGGCTGCATATGCATGGTCAACACCTACGTACCCAGGCCTATGTACACGTGCACACGGAGGAATGTAGAGCCAAATTCCTTTTCCTATTTAGAGTGAGATTCCTTCATCAAGGCTCCTTTCATGACTCCCATGACCTAAAGGACTACTTAAGGCATAATCAAGCTCAAATTTCAAGCATCAAGGACCAAGGAAAATAAAGTTGCATACAATTATCCCCATGAGTTGTAAATTAAGTACATGTCCCTAAATAAAAGCAGAAAATAAAGGATGATGTTCTTAAATACAACCCAATGTCTAAATAAAATCTAGAAGGTAGAAATACATGCTAAAAAAGAAAAAGAAATGAAAAAGAAAATATGTTTGTGTTTGTGTCTGTGTGTCTAAGCTATAAGGTCATCACTTGTGGCGCCTCTTCCTTGGCTGATAGCTAGGAGTGGTCTCAGAGCCGCCAACACCACCACCATCACCATCACCATCACCATCATCATCATCATTATCACCACCACTCAGGTAGGCAAATCCTCTAAGACCATAAATTCGCTTGGAATACTCAGTCACCTCCAGCTTGAGGTTCCCAGCGAGCCAGACACTACTCATGCTCCTATACAGTAAGCTGAATTTGTAAAGAAAAAAGTGTTAGAACAAGTGTTGGGAGATGTAGGAAAATAGGAGAAAGGACAAGAATGAAAAAAAAAATCACCACTCATGTACCCTCAGGAAAAGGGTAGCCTATAAAGTTTGTGTTACATCCCATTGCATGCTCTCGAGGGAAGCTATCAGGAGCATAGGCATAGACTGACCAAGGTAGATGGGGAGGGTTAATGGGACCACTAGTAGCAGGGTTAGCCTGATATAAGTATCATATTTGGATATCACTATGTGCAGAAATACAAGAAAAGAAGAATGAATGGAAATGGAGAGAAAAAGATGCATACCTCCTGAATAAGGGTGGGTATGAGACGAGTCTCACTAAACTTGTAATACTCCATGTCATCTGTGAGATGCTCAGCATAGAGGATTCCAGCCCTCCATAGCTGGTACTCACCCACAAACTGGCGATATATCCTACCTGCTAAGTAAATAACACTCAGACCAGCACCCTCAAAAGGTTAGGTGATCTCGAAAGTGATGATGGCAGCAGCCTCTAAATTTAGGCCTACAATAGTAGGAGTAACTATCCACAAACTCTAAATGACTTGTGACCATGCATGGGGTTAGAAGAAAAGTCCTAGGAACATGCAAGAGAAAGTGACAAAGGATAGTGGATGATTAACTTACCTCCTCAAAAGAAAGTTTGTCAAAGTGAGTCCTGGCCGAGGAGAATCTCCTCAGATCCACCTCCACTCCATTAGTAATAAGACCATACTTCATGGCCTAGCACTGAAAAGTGAAAACACAATTTGTAAGATGATAGTTTGCAAGATGACAATTCACAAGATGACAGTTTGCAAGATAATAGTTTGCAAGATAACAGTTTGCTCGATAACAATTTGCAAGATGATAGTTCGTAAAATGACAGTTTGTAAGGAGAATGAGTACAGCTTGCAAGATATAAATATGAATGTAGTTCGCAAGATGGCAGTTTACAAGGTACAAGTGTAGATGCAAGTGGCAGGAGTTCGAAGTAAATTTCTCTAAGCCTATATTATATATAAATAAGCATGACTACAAGAATAGGGAACACATGCATTGTAAGATGCTAGAAGGAACAAAAGAACTAACCTCAAGGAGCTTTGAAGGCCCCATCAGTTGACGTAAAGTCCCTCTGCTGAGCGTTTCCAAAGATGAGTACAGGTAGGCAAGACAAGTCTGGCCCCAATTGGCCTCCTAAGCCTCCTTGAAATCCCAAAATAAGGATAGCCACCTTAGAGACACCGTCTGCCCCCCATTGGCAAAGGGATATGCCCCAGGATATATAGCAAAAAGACCCTAGCCATCCGGGCACAATTGTCGGTAGTCACTTACGGGAGGGGCCTATAATCTGTCTCAATGTCATAGTAACAGATCTTCTCCATGGATTACCTCCTCCCGAGCAACTCAATGCCTAACTGCACACCTAAAGCACCTCCCAGGTTAATGATAGTCCCATTGCACCTAAGGCTGGTCATCCGGTGAAAGTCACAGGGAGTCACCGTCATCTCCCATCAACAATGTGGAAGGTGTGGATAGTGTCCCACCACCTCTTAGCCAAGCACTGCACCAAAAATGGCACTGGTAAAGGTCTTTGGTAGTAGGCAGATAATGGGCTTAAAGCCCGCAAAATGTATGTAGCCATTGGACTCCTCGGTCATAATCCAGTACCATGAAGCAACACGATTGGTGCTACCCCTACTTGAGAAAGCGGGCAAGGCTTGCAAGAGAATGAAAATAGAGCATTAAAATGACAATTGGATGAGAAAATAAGTGGAAAAGGAGTTAAAACAGTCAAAATAGGGTTTTCGAATCAACGTGCACACATGGGCCTGCGTCTACATATGTAGGAAGCCACATGCATAAACAGGTTGGATCGTGTGTCCATATAAACTAAAGAACACAGACGTGTATGCATGAAGGGAGCTTGCGTACGCATGAGTAATGTATACGTATGCATGGATACAAACTACGTATGTAAGTCAATACTTACTTATGCATAAGCACATACAGAAAGTTTAATTCAATAGTTTCCACTACATTTTGAACAAAACTCATCCTAAGCATGTTCCTACCCTTCCTAAAGTGTCAGATTTTCATCTAGACCCATCCCATAGCAAAACCCAAGCATTTTTATGTCCAAAAACAGATTAAAATGGAATTTCAAAGCAAAACTCAAAAATGAGAAAAACTTGAAAAACTTACTAATCTGGTCCTTGCATTCTCTAAAAGATGATTATGTGGCCTATGAGTTAACGAAGACTCTCATTCAGCCTCACAGCCCTGTACTAGTGGGTGAGGTTGAACACATCGTCAAAAAACACGTAAGAGCTTTTCTTAGACTTGGGTGCCTTGGAGATGAGAGAGTCTAAGAGAGAAAGAGAGTTTCATATTATGATTATGAGAGAGATGAAGAAATCATAGAGAGGTAGAGAGTATTTGTAGAGAAAAGATGGAAGTTGGAGAGTTAGAGAGAATGTGAAGTGATGAGGAAGATGAAGAGAAATAAGAAGAAAAAGAAAAGAAATGGTTGGTATCTGTTAGAAAGATTTGAAAAGGCGAGAATGCATTTGGTGGCTAAACTACACTTAGTTTAGACCTACCCATTAAGCTAAGTGTAGTTTAGTTATAAAAAAAAAAAAAAAATCAAATATCCCCAGAGCATTCCCATAATGTAGGAAGTGCAAAAGAAAATTCAAAAATGCCTCCAAAAATGACAAAATACCCTCAATTGGGTGAAAGACACCAGGAACCCCAAAACAACCCCTAGTGGAAGCATCAAAAGCATCTCTCAGTGGATCGAAAATTGCTAAAGAAAAACTCCCTCATGTGTTAAGACTGTTAACTAGATCCCTAGTAAAGTACAGTATCATGGAAGGACTTCCTCATGGGTCCAAGGCACAAAGGCAACCCCTTCGAGAGTTGTAAAGAAAATGCCCCATAGAGTTGATAAAACCCCCTCGTGAGTGAAATCAACACAAATTTCCCCAGTGAGTCATGATAGAAAAGAAGAAAATTTTCCCTAGTGGACTACACCCAATTAAAGACTTCCTCATAGGTAAAAACCATTAAATGGGCTTCTCAATAGGTTGCCAACACACTTATCAACAAAGTTATTTTCCCTAGTAGGTCACACACCAAAGACTTCTTTGTAGGTCGAAATTACCAAGAAGGCTCCCTCACGGGTCACCAATACACTCCTCAGCAAATCGTTCTCCCCAGTGGATCTTTCACCAAGGACATCCCCATAAGTTAGAACACCAAGAACTTATGCACATATCCTCTAGGAATTGAATATGCAAGCATCGATCCCATACAAGTCAGAAGAGAAAGTACAAAACTTGTGCACCTATCCTTCGGGAATTGAATATGCAAGCACAAATCCCATACAAATCAAAAGAGAAAGTACAAAACTTGTGCACATATCCTCCGGGAATTGAATATGCAGGCATAGCCCTATGCAAGCATGAATTTGTGCACATATCCTGAGGGAATTGAATATGCAAGCACACTAGAAAAGGTAGAGATGGAGGTAGAGACCAAGGTCACCCCGAGGCAAGAGCCTCACCAGAATAGGTAGAGATAGAGATGGAAGACAAGAGGCACAAGCTACCCGGAGAAGTTTGAGGCATGAGCCTTAGATGGACACCACATATATGTATCCTTTGAGCTCGTAAGAGAACCTTGTTTGTTTGGTTGATGGTTTATGTTTACACTTAGTTCTCGAAGAGCTTCCACTTTGGAAATACAAGCTCTATATTCAGCCATGTTATTTGTAGCTTCAAAGTTCAACTTGACTGCCAAAGGTATGTGGGATCCCTCAAGAGTGATCAAGAGCACTCCTATCCCATTTGCATATTGATTTATAGCTCCATCAAAGTACATCTTCCATATTCCTAACTCAACATGCAAAATGTCCTCATCTGGAAAGTCTTCTTTACCATCTTCCCCCTTTATAGGATTCTTGGCACAAAAATCTGACACAACACTCCCTTTGATGGTTTTTCTAGCCATATATTTCAAATTGAATTTTGCCAACAAGATCAACCATCTTGACAATCTTCCATTTAAAACGGGTTTCTCAAAGAGATGCTTTAAGTGGTCCATTCTTGCTACCACCCATATTTGAAAAGGTAAAATGATATGTCTCAATTTCTATATAGCCCAAACAAATGCAAAGCATGACTTTTCTATAGGAGTGTACCTAGTCTCGTGATCATGGAACCTCTTGCTCAAGTAGTATATGGCCCTCTCATTTTTCCCATCATCTTCTTATGCTAGCATACTTCCAACTGCATCCCCATTATAAAGAGGTATAGGAGTCAGGGTTTTCCATGTTGTGAAGGCACTAGGATAGGTGGGTGGAGGAGATATTCCTTGACAAGTTCAAGGGCTTTATGGCACTCTTCGTTCCATGTGTGTGGTTCATTTTTCCATATGTGTGAGTTAAAGTGATTTTCTCATATCTCAAATCGTCATAACATGTAGACACTTATGCAATCTTACGATATTTTTCATACACAACACGCAATATTCTTTGCTACTTTTGATACATGTGCAGGTATAATGTGATTTGACCATCACAAGGAATGCATGTGTAAATGTATGCTCACTAAACTGTCTTAACTTGTTTTTGAAATATAAAATTGGTTAGACTTGTTTAGTATGTGTGCGTGTTTTGGATCTAAGTGCTTGACATTTTTTTTGATTGAGAGATGTGTTTGAGAGCTAAAAATGTTGTTTGGATCTTTGGTTGAGTAGCATGCTTAATTACATTCATATCAATGTTTTTCTCTTCTTTGAAATTTTTCTTTTAAGCAATCTCGATAGCTCTCGACAAATAAGCTATCTATCGAGACCCTTCAGCTTCTTTTTATCACATTCTCGATAGCTCTCAATAGCTAGTTCGATCCATCGAGAAACTTTCTGTCTCCTCGATAGCTACCTCGATCCATCAAACTTCATTGCCAAGGAAACCTCTAGACAGCTCCTCGATAGTTATCTCGATAACTAAAACATGCCTTTTTAAAGCTCGATAGCTCTCGATTGATCAAGCTTTATGAGTTTTCTATATAAAGAAGCCTTGCGATTTCATATTCATTTCTCTCGATCTCTCTCAATCCTTTCAACCTCTCCATCTCCCAAAACACCTCTCAAGCACTCCAAACTTCCTCCTCACTAAATCTTTGGTCTCAATATCATTTTTCTTCATCTGGTATGTTGATTTCTCCCTCTTTCTCATGCATTTCATATCTTCTGACCTAACTTTTGGGATTTTTGATAAACTTTGGGGCTTTTCAAAATTAATGAAGTTTTTGTGAAATTTTTGGAATGGGTGTTGCTTCAATAAGTTTAAAACTTCATGCATTACATCACATATGCATAATAACAATGTTTCATGCATCTTAGATGTGTGTTTACTTTGTTGCTATGTTGTGTGTTGGTAGGTTTGGATTGGGCTGAGCCCATGATGCATTTAAATTTTGCATGTCACATGTTCACGCATTTTCATGCATACGTACCTTACTATTTTTATCTTTTGATATTAAATATGTTTGGTGCTTTTCTGATTGTCTCTCTCTCCCTCTCCCTCTCTCTTACTTACATTAGTTGCATCTTGGCACCTAAACGTAAATCCATTCCATCCCGTAACCCTCTTCGTTTCAAGGCATCTTCTTCTTCTTCTCCTTCTGACCCCACTGCATCTCACGTACGGTTCCGTGATGAGAAGGCCAAATCGGACTTCTTGGAGAACTTTTCACAACGAGGAATTCATTTGGAACACCAAGTCGTTCTGTCAGATTTTTCTAACACTAACCTACCCACTGTCATCTATAGTAGGGGTTAGGAGTCACTGTGTGGCATCCCGGTCATGTGCCCTTCCGTGATCATACAGGATTTCTACTTCAATATGTATAGATTTGATTATTCAATACCCCTTTTTGTCACTCGCATTCGAGGTGTACGCATGGTAGTGACTCCAGATATTGTATCTGAGGTACTACACGTTCCCAGGGTAGCACATCTTGATAACCCTGGTTCTGAGCATCTGAGGATAGTGTCCAAAGACAAACTCACGTCTCTATTCTGTGAGACACTATCTTCTTAGGGTGAGCATTAAAACACCCCTTGCTCGGCCTTTGCTACAGGACTGAGATTTCTTAACATGGTGATAACATTTATTCTTTATCCTTTGTCACACTATAACACTATCATAGAGCCTCGTGCTCTTTTTTTGTTTGTTGTGGTTTTGTCACGGATTACCAAAGGGGGAGATTATTAGGACATATATGATTCAATATTAGGAACATATGTCACTATTTTATGTAACTGGCTAATCATTTGACAAAACGCACTTTACTTGTAATTGGGTAGATCTAGGATGTGTTTAATACTTCAAGGAACAAGATTTCAAGTTCAAGTATTTAAGCCATGCAAGTCTGTCCAAGAATTAAGTGAAGAAGTGTTGGATTTTAAAGCTCGACAGCTAGCTCGATAGCTAGCATCTATCGAGGTTTAAAAGCTGTTGAAGCCCATGGCTCGACAGCTAGCTCGATAGATGGCTATCTATCAAGGTTTATGAAACTCAATTTTTCAGAGTTAATTTTCATCCAATTCGTGAGTATATGTTTGGGTTTTCTTTTCTCACAACCCTAAACATATATAAGGATTACTTTAAGGGCCATAAAAGGTTACATAAGTTGCACAAGTATGAATCATAGTCTTGTTCATACAAATTGTGACTGAAAACAGAGTTTGCCCTAATTCATCTTTCTCTTAAAGAAACTACTGTGTTTGTACACTATAGGGTTTTGTGACCAAAGAGCTTCTTGTTCTTCATCGTGTGATGAACTGAAGAACTTTGCATCCAACATTCTTCTCAAGTTAGTGATTAAGTCGCGTACTAGGATCCGCGTATCTATTGGTTAGTCACGTACTGAGAGTCGTTCATTGAAATGAGAGTTTGTCACTACAAAACAAGGGTAAAGGTTCAACTGTAGGTTGGTATAAGATATTGGGATTCCTTTACTTGTAACCACTTGTTTTAGTAATAATGGATTCTCGGGAGTGGTGACCTTAAAAATACTCGACGGGGATTTTGCCGTGTAGGTTTTCTCCATTCATAAACAAATCACTACGTCGATTTAATTTCCGCTGCATTTAGTTTAATTGGTGATTTGTTTCTGTTGCCACGTATATTGTATGTTAATCTGATTAATTAATCAACTTAGCTAATTAATTGGTTAATCTATCACAAGGGGTCAATACTTTCTTGGCCTATCAGGAAATAAGTGTCAGATATTTGCAAAATTATCTTTGAGGGCAAGTGGGAGATTGTTAGGGTTTGTGCCCTAAAATCCAATTTATTGACATGTTATAAATAATTAAATTGTTTAATTATATGAGACAATTTGTAAATGAACTAATTGGACATTATCAAAGTCATTAAGATGCATTGTATGTGATTTATATGATTTAGTTACAGAAGATATAAATCACAAATTCCTTGTAAACTCAAAATATAGTTCGCAGTCGATGATGAAATTGGACGTTTCATTTGTAAAGACTATAACGCATCAACTAAGATGGTTTGTCTTGATCATGGAAGTAGAGACTTCTAGTTGATGTGTTGATATGTCTTAAGTGTGTAAAGTATATTGAACTGAACCACTGTGAGATTAATTATTCAATTAACAACTGTCACCTGAATAATTAATCTCACGACTTCTAATTTCATAGACTCTCAATCTTAAGAAGATAGTAAAGTCGATCATAAAATGTAGGTTACTTTGATATATAAGAAGTGAGATCTAGTTTAACAGTCAAAACCTCAGTATGTTAGGTAACTACAAGTAATGTTAAGAGAACACATATTTTCAAGATAGAATCCATAATCTCTTCTATAGAGACACGAAATATCCCTTTGAGATAAGTTTAATGAGAACTGGTTATTCAGGGATGGCCATTTTAGTAAAGAGTTACCAAAGTTTATATTTATTGAAATTAGATTTCAAAAATATGAGTAACTAAAATATTAAACCAAGTACTCAAGGAATAAAATAGTTGCTTACAAAGTGATGATTCATTATGACTTTGTTCACTATGGATATTTCATGGAGGGGTCAAATGATATCATATTAGAGTCTTGGGAAATAATTTATTAATAAGGTCTAGAGTGCAATTATATTTCCATAGTGATACCTGTTATATAATTAATGGTAACTTTGGGCTTGTCAAGAGTTGATAGATAAGTCTGAAGCCCATTAGAGCTAAAACCTTATTTGTCCCTTTGGTTTCATCCTAAGCCACACACTTATGCCCAATTGGGCTAGCCCAAAAAGGCTTACCCAATTAGGTAATCAGTTTTTATTTAATAAGAGTTATTAAATAAAATAACTGTCAAGGTAATTAAAACGTACGTATGATTAAAAGAAGAGAAAACAGGTTTTCTCTACAAGATTTTGGAATACACTTTTCCAAAGGAAAATTAACGTACGTAAGAACCACCATGTGGAATTGGGATGGAGATTAAAGGTATTCTCAAGTCTTGTATTTGAATTTTACTACACCAAGGTATGTTTTCTCTTCTTCGTTCTAAAATTCAAGGTTACATGTTATCTCTCATGAATGAAGTAGATCCTTCTGTTGCTTCTGCTGTGGGTTTTAAATGAGGTACAAAACCAGTTTTTCCAATAGATGATGATGATGATGATACTGTTAAGGACATATTTTGTGTAATTGGCTAATCTTTTGACAAAATGCACTTTACTTGTATTTGGGTAGATCTAGGATGTGTTTAATACTTCAAGAAACATGTTGTTCAAGTCTAGTATTAAAGCCATGAAGGTTGGACCAAGAAACAAGTGAAGAAAAGCTGTTCACTAAAGTTAGACAGATAGCTCGACACCTGCAGTCAAATAGCTCGACAGCCGCTCGATAGATAGCTATCTATAGAGGTTTGATAAGGCTCGACAGATACTATCTATTGAGGTTTGATGAGGCTCGACAGATACTAACTATCAAGGTATTTATCGAGGTTACGGGAATTCAAATTTTCAAATCTAATTTTCAACCCATGATTATGTATTTGTGTAGGGTTTCTTTTCTCATAACCCTAGACATATATAAGGCTTATTTTAGAGGTTGTCACATAAGAGAATACAAGGAGAACATATTTAAAAGGTGACCAATGCCTTATTCTCTTTGAAAGAAGCTACTGTGTCTTTGCGCCTTAGGGTTTCGTAACCAAGTACTTCTTGATCTTCATTGTTCATGAAGTGAAGAACTTTGCAGCCAACGATCTTCTTCAAGTTGGTATGTTAGTCACGTACTAGCAGCCGTGCATCATTGGTTAGTCACGTACTGGGATTCGTGCAAAAATGGTAGCATTCATATATTGAAGAGTTTAGAGATTCTGAAGTGGTAGAAGGTTTTTGCTGTAAGTTCATCTACGGGAATTGTAGAGTCTAGGGACAAAGGTTTTGTACTAGATCTGAAACTTCTCTTTACTATAGTGAATTACTTTTCGGGAAGGTTTCCCCCAGGTTTTTTACAGTGAAACTAGTTTGTTTCATTGGTTTTCCTGGGTCATCATATCTTTTCTTATTTACTTTTCCGTTGTGCATGATATTGACATGATATTGAAGTTTGTTTATTTTAGTAAGATTTATTCATAATAAATCTAATTAACAACTTGGGTTTAAAACTTGTTAATTATATCAACCGAGGTCTAAATTTCCCAACAAGTGGTATCAGAGCGGGTTCACTCTGATTGGATTAATTTTCTAAGTGTGATCCTTGACCCCTGTTGTCATGGATCATGGACAATCTCTTTTGATTCCTCCTTTATTTGATGGAACTAATTATGCATACTGAAAAGTTCGTATAAAAGTTTTTTTGCAGACTCTAGGTGAACAGGTATGGCAAGTTGTTGAAGTTGGCTGGATTAAGCTAAAGGAAGCGCCGGTGGATTGGGATGATGCAACAATCATAGCGGCAAATTTCAACAGTAGGGCCTTGAATGCCTTGTTTTGTGGGGTGACCAATGAGGAATTCAAGAAAATATCATCCACGGAAGTTGCCAAGGAAGCATGGACTATTCTTGAGACCACCTATAAGGGTACCAACGCAGTAAAGACTATGAAGCTTCAAAGACTCACAAGTAGTTTTGAAGAAATAAGGATGGTCATGAGACCTTTGATGAGTTCTATGTTAAACTCATGGATATTGTGAATTCTGCCTTCAATCTTGGAGAATCTATTACGAAATCCAAAATTGTTAGGAAAATTCTTAGGTCTTTACCTAAAAGATTTCATGCCAAGATCACTGCCATTGAAGAAGTAAAGGATATTGATCAACTTCCTTTGACTGAGCTTGTAGGGAACCTTCAAACCTATGAGATGGGATTAGGTTTAATGGGAAAAGGTAGTAAAAACTTGGCTCTTAAGGGTATAAAGGAAGAGATTGAGGACTCTAAAGATGAAGATGAAAGTGATGAATATGAAGATGATGATGAGGATGAGGATGAGGATCTAACCTTCATAACTGATGAGATTACCAAGCTTCTTCAATTCAAGAAAAAGGATAAGGGCAAACCTCCTAGGAAATCTAAATCCTCTAGGAAGGGTAAGAGTGAGAAACCCCTCATCTAGTGCCATAAGTGCAAAGGTTTTGGTCATATGAGGATAGAGTGCCCAAACTACCTTATAAAGGAAAAGACCAAGGAGTCAAAAGATAAAGGGTTGGTTGCTACTTGGAGTGATATTGAGAATAACTCTTCTGATGAGTATGTGGATGAATGTAGTCATGTTATGGCCTTTGCTGCCTCAACCGATAAGGTGATTGTGGAGAGTGCTGGTGACAGTGAGGACTCTTCTGATGATAAACCCAAGAAGATGACCCTTTAGGAAGCCTATGATAAGCAATGCACTGAATTTATAAAATTTAAAAAGACTTCTCATCTTTGTAGAAAAGAGCTTAATGAGAGAAAAACTGAAAAAGCTGTTCTGTTAGTCAAAATAGATGAGACTACAAGGTTAGTTGAGACTCTTGTTGTGAAGAACGCCTCATTAAAAGAGAAGGTCAAGAATCTTGAGGTAGAGCTTAGTCAAGCTAGGACTCAAATAAAAAGGATGTCTAGTGCAAAGCTTGATGAGGTATTGAATGCTCAAAAGCCTAGTTCTGATAAGACTGGCTTAGGATATGTTGTTTCCTCTTCCACGGCTTCTGAATCAATGACTGTATTTATGCCATAATCTGAGAAAGGTAATAAAGGTATGAAATTCAAAACTGATTTGACTAATTCTAAATCCTTTGCTAAACCTCATGGTTGTCACCATTGTGGTGTTTCTGGACACATTCGTCCTAATTGCTTTAAGTTGTATCCTCATAAGCAATTGTCCAAACAGTCACAGGTTTCTTCTCAAGGACCTACTCCTTTGTTTAGAGAGTTATTAAAATCTTTGAGCTTTTTAACTCAATTTTAGGAAAATTTTAATTCTTCTATGTCCTTTAGTAGACATACTAGGACACGTGCCTTTTCATCTTCACGGGCAAAGACTCGTGCTGTGTTGGTGAGAAAAGAGCCTAAGACTTAATTGTCTTTTCTGTTTGTCCTCTACTTCAATTCTTTCTATCTAAAGTAGGACTCTTTTTGCTTGATTTTTTTATCTATTTTTAGAATTATGCTTTCATGCATTTGCACCCTTCTATCATGCCTTCATGCATATGCATCTTTCTTTCATACTTTCATGTTGTTTGTCTGTTTTTGTTTGGTTATTTAGTTTTTATTTTGTTTTGTTCTCAAAATAAAAATAAAAATCAAAAATCAAAAAAATACAAAAACAGTGTGTGTTTGTGTACATTGGTACTTGTGTACTTTGGATGGCCATTGAAACAAAATTTTCTAAACTTTGTATCTTTTGTAGCTTAGATGAACATCTCTATGCACAACTAAGCAAGTGAGTTTTGTGGCTCTTTTTTGTGATGAGTAAGATTAAGTAATTTCTTGTACTTAACACTCGTATCACTCTTTTTGATTGGAAGGACTAGAAAATCCTAAGGGAAAAAAACAATTTAACCTATAACGGCAGGCAAAAAGCGCCATTAAAGGTCTAAAATTATGTTTTAAATGAAACCCTATAGCAGCGTTTATAGCCCGCCGCTAAAGCTTCACACATATAGCGGCAGTCATATCCATTGCTAAAAGGTGCTTATGTTCTGTTTTACATGAAACCCTATAGCGACGCTTATCGCCCGCCACTAAAGGTTGTCACATATAGTGGTGCATCTCACCCGCCGCTAGAAATGCAATTAGTCCGTTTTAATTAATGATCTATAGCGGCGCCGTATGCCCACCGCTAAAGGTGGACACCTATAGTGGCACACATAACCCGCCACTAAAGGTCAATTGACCCGAATTCTAACCTCATATGGCGGTAGTTTTCTGCCCACCGCAATAAACCAAAACCGCCACTAAAAGGTGCATCTATAACAGCGCTTTATGTTACCGCCACAATAAATCTATTATGGCACCGTAACAGTAATAGGAAGAATTATTGCAATAGCACCTACAGCTAAAGGTCAAATATGCCTTTAGTGGCACTTTTTTGGGCTTTAGCGGCGCTTTTGGCACGTTGCAATAGCCCTTTTTCTTGTAGTAAACGTCTTTTAGATTGGCTTTGGCCTCACTTGCCTGATTCATAACTTCAACTAGGTCCTTCCTTAGCCTTAAACCCTCGGCTACCATAGAGTTGGGCATCGCAACCTTCTCCTCCATAACAAGGTAATCAGTCATCAGGTGCAATGACTCCCTAAGGACCTGAGGAAAACAAATATAAGTAAAAACAAACGGATACGTACATATTAAATTATTTAAGAAAAACTCACCTGCACAAGCTTGTGGATATGATGGTTAACAAGCTCGTGAGAAGGAACAAAAGACAAAGCCTTAAGCTCATTTCAAAAAAGGCGTTATAAGCTCGTCCAAGTGCGGTTGTCAGATCTATCCACATATTCTCACTCTTCTTCTCCTTTGTGAGTCCGAGGTGGAGAAGGCAACTCTTCAATTTATACAACCAAAGAAGGGACCGAAAAAGTATGGACGGGGGTAGAAAGGACGATCCCAATGCTACTTTCAGTCTTCTGCCTCTTGGCAAGTGACGTGGAAATCTCTAACAAAGGTTGATTCTTCTTCTCCTTAGCACGAGCATACCTATCATGACTAAAGCAAGTGGCCATGCCTATAAAATAGAATAAGCAGGTCACAAAGGGATAATGAAGAAAAGAGAACAACGAGGATAAATTATGAAAGCCAAAAACTTACTCCTCTCTGCCCTAAGAAGCAACCTTTGGACATAGGCTGAAGGTTTAGGTCCCAGGTAATGGTCATATAAAAACCAAGGATCCACAAGCTCGTTAAAATCCTTGGTACCAAGAGAGAAGTCCAAAGTTGCTCAAACCCATTCCAGATGTTGCCTTTTCAAGCTTGGGCGAGCTTTCACTACAAAAAGAAGAAGGTTATGACGAGCAAAATCTCAGATGACGAAGAAAATCAAAAGAAAGAAAAACACACCTAGTGTGAAAACCTCCCATGTACACTACAATGAGGGCACTTCACCCAAACTTTGTTAAAAGCAGTTTCCCATTCCTTTCCATAGATAAAGAAGTACTTAGACTTCTACTAGCGAAAAGAAGAAGGGAGACCATGGACTACCCTAGAATTCCTATCCAGGGGATAAAATTCAAAATACCCATAGTGGGTTAAAGGCCTTAGGTAATAAAGGTACAGAAACTCATTCAGACTAATCATGCTCCCCTCATGGACAGACATCCAGATCGACATAACACTACGACCATCCGCCACGCATTTGGAACAAGCTGACCATAAGCAATCTTAAGGTCGTCAAGTAGCTCATGAATAAAGGGATGGATGGGAAAATGAAGACCACAAAGAAAATCGGCCTCATAGAAGCACACATGACCATGGGTAAAGGCACAAGCCTTTTTGCCTAGACAAGGAAGACACATCTTCGTCTCAGTAGGGAATTGGAAGCATTTTCTAAGATTTTTCAAGTGTTTCTCCTCCAAAACGCACTCCTTGATCAGAGCCTAGAAAGGTTTAGACAAAGAAGAGGTAGAGGGTTTAGATGTCACCATGTCCTCTTTTATACCCACAAGGTCATCACTAGACAACAAACTCATGTCTAATTCACTCGACCTCACTTCATCACCTACAAACCTCTCCTCAATCATTTCACTCACCAAGTGGTGCCGAATCAAAAAATGGCGAAGCAAAGGGTAAAGCTCAAGTAGTACTGGCCTAAGGGCATAATCTTGAACCACAAACAAACCTACCTAGGGACGCTAACCACCTGAGTACTCAAGGAAACCCCTAACCTAGCAAAGAAAAAGGATACAAAGGGTGATTCTAACCTAATGGCGATATAATCAACCATGAATCAAGGATGGGTAAGAAAGAAGACTCACCAAAGAAGTATAAACTCAGAAGCCTGAACAAAGTAAAAACGAAAAGGAAGACAGATGGTTTTTTAAGAGAAAAGTGAAATCGGCGCGGGAAAACCGAGACCTAACATATGATTTGAAATGCATTTAATGCCACATGAATGACATCAAAGAATACTCGTCATACGAAATACAAATCGTCATTATTCCTATCATCATCCAAAGATGCGACGAATGAATAAAGGGGCAACTAAGGAGTACCAAAATCATAGGTTCATCATATAGCTAACAAACCTTTAATCCACAGGCTCGTCCATATATGATGAGCATAAAATCCACAAGGTCATCATATACATGAAGACATCCATATAGCATTAATGGTACAACCATCAATAGTTTTGTAACCGATGAGCTCCAACGATCAGAAAGGCCAATCATGAGCTAATCAAACCTCCATTTAAGCTCAGACAGATGTTACTCAAACAAACAAAAGAGCCATTAAGAGGTCATCGACAGTTACACTCATAATGAGGCTCCTAACAACTATATGAAGGCTTTAAATAAGCTAGAAAACACCAGAAACAAGGTACACAATTCTAAACACACTGAATTACATTCTTATTCTCTGAGAGATATTAAAAACTTTACTGACTTTATCATCAGAGAATAGTTGGCTAACACCACTCCATTTTCTTTCTCTCTCATCTTTGAAGGGAACGTTACCTCATCATAAGCTCTGACGAGGTCATCGACTGACAACCATTTTTGGCATCATCACCTAACATTCCCATGTTTGGTTGTAAATTGCACAAGGGAATTAGATGCATGAGAAGTGAGGGCATATGGACTCTCACTCAACCCCAATTTTGAAGGAATGTGGATTCACTTGAAAACAAGTGGGTATCCATATTCCCATGCCTGGAAAAAGTTACATTTTTTTTACAAATTAATAATTTTACCCATTCCTCCCTACCGTTTAACTATTAGAAGTAAAATAAATAAATAAAAAATTATCTTTTTTAAAAAATTGTGATTAAAAATTAGAATATATATATATATATATATGTATGTATGTATGTATGATGTCATGATTGCCAATAAGAACAAGAATTTAAATTTTTTTTTTTTTTTTTTTTTTTTGGTATTATACATGTCATTGAAGAATGTTAAAATTTAATTTTAGTGAATTTGCCATGATTTATAGTTTATATTTTCTTATTGTTTATTTGAAAGAAGATTAAAAAAATGACTTGATATTGTGTATACACTCTAACAATATTTTTAAAATAAATAAATAATTCTTATAAAATTCTTATTGAATAAACCTAACATAAGAATGTCATATTCCTAAAAATTTTATTATATTTCTAATCAAACCAAGTACAAGAATAGTTACATTCTTTGACATCCAGATTATCATGCGTCACATTATGAGGAATCTAGATATCAGGACTGGGAATAAGGTAGATTCCTCCAAAGAAAACACCAAAACAAATATCTATGGTAAGTTTATAACTATTATAATTTAAAACATGACAACAAAATCTTACCAAGTAATGTTAGAGATCCAAACTTTTTTATAAAAAACAATTTACAAATTGCTGATGTGATGAGTGATTATTGGTAAATAAAAAAGTAGTGTTAATAGTGGGCCTAGATGAAGACCAATAAGAAGTTGGTCACATCAATATTTTGTAAAAATGTTGTAAAATAGTTTGTGGCCATCGTATTACCCAAATCTTACCTCCCGACTCCCACTATTTATCTATTTAAAAAAGAAAACAAAAAAAATTGTAATCCATTCAAATAAAATGATATGTGATATCTAATAATTTATATTCATATATTTTTTTAAAGGGAGCTAAAAATTCAGGAGATAGGAATAAAACAATTGTATTGATTTTCTCATTAATTTGACATGGTCTAATAATTGTTGTCGGGTAGATCTTTACTTCCTTTGGCCTCCAATGGGGGAAAAAGTCCAATAATACCATGTTCGTGTCCATATGTGCAAAATGTAGCAAACAAGAGCGCAACAATTAGGGGCTGTTTGTTTGTTTGTTTTTTTTTTTTTTTTTCATCACTTATCACTCCTCACTCAATTTTCATCACTTATCACTCATCACTCATCACTTAAAATACCCCAATTTCCTATACCCACCGCTTGGCACACTTCACTCAGCTTCTCATCACTCAAAAATGTGTTTTGGAAACTAAAAACACCTAAAATGTGTTTTCAGTTTCCATAACTCATCACTAAAAAATCAAAGAATTGAGTGATGGAAACAAAAACTGGAAACAAAAACCAAATAGACTTCTTAACCATGGGACCCACATATTTTGAGTTATAGGTGATGGAAACAGAGTTATAGACGATGGAAACACAAAAACCAAACAACCTCTTAATGTTATCAAGATTTGGTTGCCATAGGGATTCACGATTATTTGTGAATTAAGAAAAGATAAACCATAATCAATCATGTCGTGGTTGAACGTTAACACCCTTGTTATTTGGGCACACTCCTTGATAAGCACAATTCCTCAATTTTTGTTCTACTACACTATCAACAATCTTATGGTTTATCCCATTAAATAAAAAATTTATGGTTTAATGACATTGTTATTTTTTTTTTTATACAAAAAAAATCTAAGTGTATATATGTGTGTGAAACTCCTTCCTAGAGACTTGAACCCCTCCCACACCCCACAAGCAGTTATATTTGTTAAGTGACCATCGTACTAAGGATACATGGTGGTGTTTAATGACATTATTTGATTCTTCGATGGAGATAATCTGGGTTTAATTATGTGAGAAACGACTGTAATTTAGTAATTTCTCATTGACAAGAGTTTTGGTTTTGTACTAAAAGAAAGAAAATTATGGTTTCATAAGGTACTAAAGGTTAAGAGTTTTGTACCTTAATTGACATCTCTTAGTATTTCCAACAGAAATATTCATAATTTAAATCCTCCTCTTCTCCATTGTTGTAAGTATCGAATTATTAAAGAATTATATACATGTTGAGTTCATCAAGTGAAAAATCACTAGTCGAGAGTGTAGCTCTATAACATTGCATTGCATTCTTTATTAGAAAATTTATGGTTCAAATTTGTGATTGCCTTTTTTTTTTTTTTTTTTTGGGAGTAAAAACATCATGAATTTCATTAAGGAAAATTAGCCGAGATTGGCTGAAAAGTACATATTAGAGGTGTGGAGGAACATCCTCCATCCACACCAAAAAACCTCTAACATGTCTAGCATATTTAGCTAGGTTATGAGCAATAAAATTACTAAGCCTACGAACATGAGAAAAAGAAATGCAGTAGCTGGTTTCTATGGTGGCTTTGGTCACGGCAAGGATATGACCAAAAGGGGAGAAGGAATCATCGTCACTTATGAAGGTCTTAATCACAATCTCAGAGTCACTTTCGAGGATAAAAGATGACAAGCCAAGTTCAAGAGCAAAGGAAATAGCTCTAGCCGTTGCCAAGGCTTCAACAATATCCGAGGAAAACGGTAGTGGAATCAAATTAGAGAGGGAAGCTATCACTTGTCCCTGTGTGTTTCAGATTACAATACCTAGACCCACTTTTTCGATATCCTTGAAGGTTACTCCGTCGAAATTTACCTTGAGTGTGTCTTTAGGTGGTGGTCTCCATCGAACTCAATGAAAGGCAAGAGTCAAGGATTGTGATTGAGGGGCAGAAACCTGATTGCCTTTTTATAACTGTAATACCTAGAAATTTTAATATCTAGCTATTCTTATCTTATAAATATGTTTTTTTTTTTTTTTTTTGAATTATGAGGGATCAATTTTTTATTAGCTTTTGAAACTATAAGTTAAGATGGGGTATTTTGGTAAATGAAACTATTATATTTATACCTAGTTGTAATGTGTAAAGTGTAAGCCCTAGCCAACCTAAGAATTTATTTGTGCTTTTGCATCTCACGGCTAAGGATTTCTAAAAGAGAAGCCGTCCACCCCCCTTGCTCTCTTTCTCATTTTTTATCCTATTTGAGAAACCAATCCGTATATATATGTCCAGTTGATAGATAAAAGATTAAGCCAATTCCAATTATTTGAAGATTTTTCTAAGGACTTGGTCTTTTTGTGTGTGAAGTACCTTTGCTTTGTTGTCTCCATGGTGTTTGGATGGCATTGAGACTTGAGGTCCAAGGATTTTAGTGAGAAACTTGTTTGGAGTAAATTCTTTATTTGGTTTACTAACGGGTTTTTACATTGGAGTGACCTTGGCAAATTGTAAGGATTTTAAATAGGCATTGGATTGATGTAAGTAACATTTCCCTAATTGGTTTTAGTTTACTTATACTACTGTATTTTAGCTATTGAATATTGTTTTACAATTGTTCCATTTTTTATGTCAATTGTATTATTACACTGATTTAAAGTAAAAAATAAAGAATTATCATCAACATATTTGATTATTGAATATATGATTTTATATATGTATTTGAATGAAATATATGTATCTGAACAATGATTTTGATTTTGAACAATTTAACTATGCCCCGGCTTTGATAGCTAACCAATGGGGGTTACTCATTGGTATCGAAACTAGTTTCATCTAGGGCAACACGAGCCTATCGTGTTTCTAGACCCAACTAATGGGAGATATACATTAGCACAGAACTGGTTTCATCTAAATCTGATGCCTAGTCATGGGGACATAGCATGACCATAGTCATACAAGATTGTTAAGAATATGAATATGTTTGAACATATGAACTATTTTAAGTTTATGAAACTTCTTTTATTCAGTTTTGATACCCATAGTATATTATGACTTTTGACATCTATGAAATATTTGATCTTATAAACAATGTATTATTTTGTCAATCTATATGCTTGTTTCAACTAGTTTGGTATTTGGTTACTTATTGAGTTGTCAACTCATCCCCTTTTCCCCTCAGTTTCAAATTATAAAGGATAGAAAGTTTTAAGACTTTTGCTGAGGGTGTACATGAAAGAAGATTTATGAATTTTTGAAATATGATGATCTTGTAATAATTAGTATATCTTTTGTTTAACGGTCATGAGGTTTGGATTGTTGTTTCTATTGGTACTTTGGAGATCTTTTGACAATTGCATTATGGAGGAGATGGCTAAAGACTTGTGTCGCTACTGTTCGCTTCTCAGTCTTGGTTAATGGATCTCCTGTTGGCTTCTTTGGTAGCTTTAGAGGTCTAAGACAAGGTGATCCATTGTCTCCCCTTCTCTTTCTTTGATCATGGAGGTTTTAAGTCGAATCCTGAAGAAAACTGAGGAAGGTGGTCTCATTTAGGGTTTTTGTGTGGGTCCTATTAATTCTACTGGTATCTGTATTTCTCACCTATTATTTGCTGATGATACCATTCTTTTCTGTGATGCTTCTAGAGAGCAAATCCCTTTCTATTAGGTTGGTTTTGACTTGTTTTCAAACTTTTACTGGTTTGAAGGTGAATGTGGGGAAAAGTGAAATTGTCCCAATTGGGGAGGTGAGCAACATTCAGACCTTGGCTAATATTTTTCAATGTAGGGTGGGCAGCTTGCCTATGATTTACTTGGGTACGCCATTGGGAACTTTGTATAAAACAACCTCTATTTGGAATCCGATCCTTGAAAGGATGGAAAAGAAGCTTTCAGGTTAGAAGCGGCTTTATTTGTCAAAGGGTGGCATACTCACTTTGTTGAAAAGTACCCTTCAAGCCTTCTAACTTATTACCTTTTCCCTTTTTACTATCCCTAAAGTTGTGGCAACTAGATTGGAATGTATTTAGAGAAATTTCTTGTTGGGTTCATCAGTTGAGTGTTTCAAATATCCTTTGGTGGCTTGGGAAAAGGTTTGCTTACTGTGTGAGGTGGGTAGTTTGGGAATTCGGAATTTGGCATCTTTAAATCAGGTCCTATTAGGGAAATGGCTTTGGAGTTATGGCCATGAAACCACTCATTTATGGTGAAGGGTCATAGCCATGAAATATGGGGAGGGAAAAGGGGGATGGTGCCCTAGAGTTTGTAGAAGGGCTCTTGGTTGTGGTTTATGACGGAGTATTAGTGAAGGGTGGGAAAGTTTTGCTAAGCATTTGTCTTTTGTGGTGGGGGATGGTGCTCATATTATTTTTTGGCATGAAAAGTGGATTGGGGATGTTCCTCTTAAAATTCTCTATCCTTAGCTATTTGTGTTCAGCCAATAAGGAAGCTTTTATTTCGAAAGTGTTAAGCCCTCCAGTGGGTGTTAATGATAGGGTGTGGAGTTCAAGATTTTATAGGGAATTCAATGATTGGGAAGTTAATAGCTTCCTACTCCCTATTTCATTTCATCCAAACCCGAATTCCTAGGGGTGGAGGGTGTGACAAGCTTTATTGGAGTCTTAATGGAAGTGGAGAGTTTGATATTCAGTCTTTTTGTCATAAGATTCGAAATGCAGCTCCTTCTACTTTCCCTTGGAAGGGCATTTGGAAAGTTAAGGTTCCTAAAAGGGTGGCATTCTTTATGTGGACAGCAGCTCATGGTCTGATTCTAACTTTGCACAACCTTATGCTTCCCTTTGGCGAATTGTTGTTGTAATGCGAAATCTATGGATCACTTGTTACTTTTTTGGCCAATAGCTCATTCTTTGTGGATGTATATGCTTTAGTTGTTTAGGATCGATTGGGTCATGCTAGGTTCAGTTGTGGACTTATTATTTTGTTGGTATCATTGGCTTGGGAAGCATAGTTCTAATATTTGGAATTTGGTTCCAAGCTGTTTAATGTGGACTATTTGGACTGAACAGAATCGGCAGTCTTTTGAGGATGAGGGGAAAACTGTGGTTCAATTATTATATTTATGCCAACAGACACTTTTTGATTGGTTTCGATATTGGGGTTTCTCAGATTGTTCTACCCTTATGGATTTTCTTTTGCCTATTAGAATTGCTTAGTGGTTGCTTGTGTCTTTTTTTTTCCTTATTTTTCTTTGTTCACTACTGTGTACTCTTTGTATTTTTCTTGCAATTCCTTTATTTGTAATATTTTCTTTTTACTTATCAAAAAAGAGAGAGAGAGAGAGGATATTTTTGGATTTATTGATGAAAATTTTCTTTAAGGATAAATTTTTAGTTGCTAAGAAGACCTTGCACACTTGTAAGGTGAAAACTTCATAAACATGTGGTTGTTGTCATGTGCCTATCTTATGGTTGGGTTCAGAGTGTGACAATAACAATAATATTATTATAAAAATAAAAAGTAAAAAAAGAAAAGAAAACCCAAAGGTTTGCCTCATACACTGACAAAAATCTCCTTATGATTTATTTTTATTTTACAACTTGGTATTTTGGTGTGGGAATAAAGTTAAGAACACAATTTTTACAACAAAGTTTAGGCTGTAAATTTTTAATAGTAGGTGAAAAAATGATGTCATTGGTAGGCCCAAACGAAAACTAGTAACAATTTGTTGTCTAAGCCTAATCTTTATTGTGAAATTGTTGTACCTGTAGCATTACTCTTGGTGTGGTGATGTACTCTTTACTAAAACAAGTATAGTAAATTTCTATCCCTCTTAGCAATCCTCTATCCATTATTTTAAGTTCTTCAATGGATTTATTTGAAAGGACAATACAATCAGCTAGTATCTCTTAAAATAAAATAAAAAGTAAAAGTTTTGATTCTATATTTCCCCTTTATGGTACTAAAAGTGTGAAATATACTACTAAAAAAAGTTGGGCAAATTGTTAAGTACACTCCTAAAATTTAGAGTTGTTTAGATTTTATACTTTAAAGTTTATCTCTATTAGCAAAAGTAGCCCATCTGTTAGTGGACTAGCCATTTACCTCCATTAGCAAATGCAGTCCCTTCGTTAGTGCCCTAGCCTATGTGGCTATTAAGTGACACATTGACGTTTGACATGTCACGTAGGCAAATCTACTAACAGCAAGGTTACTTTTGCTAACAAAGTAACTTAATAGTGTTTGCTGACAAAGAAACTTAATAGTGTAAAATTTAAATTTTCAAATTTAAATGTGTAAAATTTGAAGGAACTTAATAGTGTTTGCTAACAAAAAAAAACTTAATGGTGTAAAATTTAAATTTCAATGCATAAAATTCAAGCAATTTTAGTATGTTACTTAAAAGATTTAAAAATTATCCACTTTATACATATTGTTTGGTTTAACTTTTCTTTTTAGGTTATTTAAATTATATATAATTGATTTATTTATTTTTATAGAAACAAACAAACACAAAGGAGAGGAAAAGAGTCAATTTAATTCTCAATGGAAAAAATCAAAGATGAAGATAACAAAGATGAGTAAACTGCAGGACAAGAAATATCTTGAGTAGCGAGTTGTGACCTGTGACGCTTAAAATTCAAAACCGTAAAGGGGTCAATAATAATTATATATGAAAAAAAAAAAAAAAAAAAAAAAAAAAAAAAAAAAAAAAAAACGAAGCGAAGAAAGAAACAAAGCGTATAGCACAGGGCAGGGACAGCGCCATGTGGCAAAAAAAAAAATTGGAGTTTGGAGTGAGACGCAGATGGTCATAGAGGCACACAGGCATAACTCTTTTTTTTTTTTTTTTTTTTTACGTGATAGAATTTCTATTTTAATCTTTTTTTTTTTTTTTTTTGAGGGAAACCTTAACTTAATCTAAGTGAATATATATGTGAAACTTCTTCCTAAAAACTTGAACTTATTCTTATAAAATGACTAACGTACCAAGCTTGTGCAGTGGTGTTTTTTTTTTTTTTTTTGTTGAGAAAACGGCACAGTTATTTATTTATTTTTTTTATGAACACAATAGCTGTTGTTATTTGCCGCTGTGCATAATAAAAACATCTCTATAAAACAACATAGGATTGGGATCCCACTTTTCTCTATAATAATAACTCTATATAATGTTATTAAAAAAAAAAAAAAAAAACTCTATATAACAACATCTTCAATGGGCTTGACTTAGTTGGCAAGGTTAGGACATTTTATTTAGCCCACTTTTGATTGAGTCTCGTTACCAACAAGAGTTTATTAGTGGGCATAAAAAAAGGTTGGCTGCATAAAAAAAAAAAAAGGATATGTATAACCTAGCTACACCCTATTTTTGTTTAAAAAAATAAAAATAAAAATAACAACACGCTCTCTGTTTGTCTTTGTATAATACCATTCATATTCATTTTGCCTATTGCCTAGTAGAGAGAGGTGTGTCGTTTTTGGTTTCTCTGTTTACAACTCTACAGTGGTCGGCGAGGGAAAAAAATAAAACATCGTTACATGCACCCACTTTCCAATTCCAATTTCAATATCTCTCTCTCTCTCTCTCTCTCTCTCTCTTTGTTGTTTAATCAGACGGCCAGCATCTTCAAGGTTTGTGATCTAATGTTAATCTCCTCTACTTATTTTCTAGCTGTTTCTGTTCTGGGCCTCACTCACAATTAACAACAAGATCCACATGAACCTGTTTGATCAAATTAAAAAGGGTGTGCCTTTTTTTTATTTATTAGAAATGTTGTAGCTGGGACTCTCAAACCATTTAATTTTTTATTGTTATTATTATATACCAACCATGCTGTTATTTCGTGGGGTTTGGGTTTTTTTTAGATAGATTTTGCTTCTTCTAATAAATCGGGACAAAGAAAGTGTCAGACTTTCAGTTATTAGATCTAATGGAATTGGTCAAAAAAATCGTTTTTTGTTTTTTGGTTTTTTTTGCATTTTTTTGCATTTTTCTGGGGAAAAGAAAATTTGCGGGGAAATTTTTTTTTTTACTCCAGGGGGGTAGTTCACGTCATTTTCTTTTCCAGATTGGCTTCTATTTGTGTGTGTGTTTATTGGATGGTTTAGGTGCAGATTATTTGTTGTGGTGGTTTTTTTTTTGTTGGAATATTAATAGAATATGAAGCTTTGGTAATTTGGTTGGTTTTGGAATTAATGGGGTTTAGATTTCACATCAGAAGCGTAACAGCATTCTGGGTATGTTTTGTTTTTATCTTTTACTAGTTTTCATACTAACACAGAATCTCTTTTCTACATTCTTGCACGCGCGTTGGTGCACAGATACAACAATTGCATTTTATGCATGCACTCTATAAGATTTTAGTGGAGTTTTCTGGGTCATGTTTGGCTTCTGATAAAACTAAACTTAAACTAAAAGTAAGGAATAATATTATGAATTTTTATTTATTTATTTAATTTTGTTGTTTGGTTTTGGGGTTAGAAAGAAAAAGAAGGGAAAATCAACAAGCTGAATGGTTAAGGCCATGGTCGAGTGGGAATTTTGTTTGTTTATTTGGCATTCGACTATTTTATTCAAATATGGGAGTTTCCTGAAGTTATTATTGGCATTTTCTTGGGATCATTTCTGATACTAGTCTCTCCGCTACATGCTTTCATTGCAGTTTTATGAGAACTAAGTAGAAGGTTGGTCGTCTATGAAGTCATTGAAGTCATGGAAATGGCTGTTTAAGAAACGGAATGCCTTGTCTGATGGGGTATGGCTTTCTTCTTGTCTTTGCTTCTTATAATTAAAAAATTGATAGTAGTTTGGAAGACAGAGGTTTATAAGAACCTGTCTCTTGTTTTAGGGATAAGATCGATGTTTTTAGAGCTCCTAAAGTTATGATGCTTGTGTAGGGAAAATGTGGGTTCAAGATGAAGCAGCTGCCGTTTATGGGAGTTGTGTGTACAGTTACGTTGTTCATTGTGTATAGAATCACAAATTATCAGTATCAGCAGACAGAGGTACCGTGAACCTGTCAATTAGATGTCTAGTTGCTGACCTTCTCCTGATCAAATTCAGCTTGTTTAATACTTTTTTTTATTCACCAATTCACATGATAACATTCTTGCATTTGAGTGCTTCAATGAAAAAATGCCTAGTGGTTCAGAGGAAATAAATAAACCAAAACTATATACTTATTAATTTGAGTTTGAATTTTGCCCATAACATTCAATTTGCAAACTGTGCTAATGTTTAGCTATCATCTGTTGCTAGTTGGCTTTCCATAACTTCTTTTTGTTGTTAGATCACCATAGGGCTTGCAAAATCTTCATTCTTATATTTGATTTCTCCATTCCCTTTTTACTTTATGGTGATTCTTAAGTTAATCTTTTGTTATTGTCCTAATTATTTGTCTGCTGACTTTTTTCCTCTCTTTATCAGATGGAAGGAAAATTTATTCCTTTTGACACCATTAAGGTAAGTACTATAGTATTAGCATTTACCTTGTCAAGTTTGTTATTCATTTATTTGCTTGTTTGCTCATAAACCTTTTTAGTAGGAACCTCAGTAGTTATTGTTAATTACATTTAATTCGTCAACCTTGATTTATAAATTATTGGAATTGCCAAGTTGATTTAGTACCTGCATGGGTTGGATGAGTTATATTGGAAAATGGATATATGTTCTGCATCTTGTTGATCATTCTACCGTGTTTTGATGTTCTTTCTAGGAATCTCATTTGGGATCCAGAAGTTTGGGTGGTTTGCCTCATGGTATAATTCAAGCTAGGTCAGATTTGGAGTTAAGGCCTCTATGGTCAACAAGTAGTTCACGGTCAAAGGTTAGATTCTTATCCTATGATAACATTGGTTTCCAAACTTCTTACTAAAATGTGCACGTACTTTTCTGGCTGTAGAAAAACTGTTGGATGATATTAGAATATCAGTAGACTTGTTAGTCTTGTTGCAGGATGTGTTAATAATGCAAAAGAATCAGATAATTATTTCTAGTGACATGTGGTGGCCATGGAATTACAGGAAAATGGTTATAGAAGTCGTAGCTTGCTGGCAATGCCAGTTGGTATTAAGCAAAAGCGTAATGTCAATGCTATTGTGCAGAAGGTAATACATTTTCTCTTTTTGATATTAATGCTGCTATCCAATGACATTCTATACCTAATTTCATTAAATTCAGTTTCTTCCAGAGAATTTTACTATTATTCTATTCCATTATGATGGCAAATTGGATGGGTGGTGGGATCTTGACTGGAATAATAAGGCGATACACATAGTTGCTCAGAATCAAACAAAGTGGTAAGCTGGAATTGTAACATAAATTGTGGCTTTAATTGTTAGTTATTGGATATTTTTATCTTCTGTTGGATGAGATTTTGTAACAAAATATTTTAATTATAGATCTTCTAATGAGCCAGGATTCAATTTAACGCATAATTTCTCTGGGAAAATAAATCCTTTAGGTTATGAGAGCAGTGCAGGAGTTTAAACAACAGGTTTTGTACAGTTGGCTGTCTAGATGATGCAACCTCAACTCAACAGTTGGGACTGGTTTTGAAAGAGAATGCATTAAGCAACCAACTTGTGATATATATATATATATATATTACTTTTTATTATAATTTAAATTGTTGTCTTTATTCCTCAAATTTAACAGCCAGATAACTTATTACTCTGGGGGATGGACTGTGACTTGGATTATCTAATGAATATGAATATAAAATTGGTCCTAGGTGCACTTACTTATAAAAAAAGAAAAAAAAAAATTAGTTCCTAGGTGAACTTATCAATTTTCAAGTCCTACTATTGACGTCAGTTAATGTGTGTTAATGTTATTCCTGCCTTATTTGTTGGTTTTTCTTATTTTTCCCCTCTTTTCAGGTGGTTTGCAAAGCGCTTTCTACATCCAGATGTTGTGTCAATTTATGATTACATATTTCTTTGGGATGAAGATTTGGGGGTTGATCATTTTAACCCAGAAAGGTACACTACATGGGCTTGTAGGGCATTTTTTGAAGTTGTATGCCTCTATAATTCAAGTGTTGTTTAGATAATTAAGTCAAATTAAGTGTAATGGTTATTATTGTGATAGTATATGACCTGCATAATTATGGTTCAAGTTAAAATTAAAGATCTCGGTGGGTAGGACTTTTAGTTTGTAAGGGTATTTTCAACAGTAGTTGATCTGATCTTATGTATAGTTAAATCTACACTAAGGCTTGTTTAGTATATATTTGGTTATATCCTCTTCCAAATTTCTCTCATATATTTTTGCAACCCATGAAAGATACCTTCTTCAATTAAAAATTTTAGTATCTGATTGTTTTCCCGTTCGATTTCTCTAGTTCTCTTTACTATACAAGGAAGGAAATCAACTGTATGATTTTCAATTCATTGCAGTTACTTTGCTCCTACTAAACCCTATAAACATATGATAATAAGTTAATAAGGGCTAGTTGATTAGTTTAAGTAATGTTGCTTAGTAAACCATTTTTTCTTTGGGCAGTGGCACAGAAGGGTTTTGTGTGTGTATTCTTGGTTTCTAGTTGTGATCAATTAGGCTTTATCTATTACTTATTGGCAGGCTCGTATTCTCTTCATAGAGAACAATTTGATTTTGGCTTTTATTTTCTAGGTACCTGGATATTGTGAAAAGAGAAGGACTGGAGATATCTCAGCCAGCTTTGGACCCAAATTCAACAGATATACATCATAGAATTACCATTCGTGCTAGGACAAAGAAGTTTCATAGGTAGATGGTGTGATCTTTTAAGAATTATCCATAGGAATCTACATCCTAATCCATTGTTACGCTTCTGAGCTTTTTAATGAATTAACCTTTATAAAAAAAAAGGGATCTACATCCTAATCCTTGTAATGCTTACAGGAGAGTCTATGACAGCAGAGGCAGTGTGAAATGTTCAGATGCCAGTGAGGGGCCACCATGTACTGGGTAAGTTATTATTATTATTTTTTTTGATAAGCAATAAGTTTTATTGATATAAAAAAGGAACACCCTAGTACACAGGGAGTGTACAAGGGGTCAACAAATCAAATACAGAAATTGCAAGAATCTAGGAACACTGGGTAAGTTATCATACTGGTACATTTATCTTTTCTACATGTTGCTTAATCTGAAATTTGTTAATTTATTTTAATTTTCCTTTCCATCACCAAAGAAGTAATAAATAGGGTTGATATCCATAGTACCTCGTAATTATATTTTTATATCAGAAAAAAGGAACTTTAGATTACATTGAACATCTCCTTGTTCGATAAAGTTGGGTTGAAATGAAATGCAATAATTGATTAATTTGGTTAGTACTTGTTCAATGAATGGGGCTTATTGATACAATCCCATGGGTAGTACTAACCCTTGAAAACTGGCTTGCAAGGAGAGGGTGCCTAGGAGCTTATATACTCATGGTTAAGCGTACACTGAATCCATGTGGGACACTAGGATTATAACACTTTTCAATCCTAGTTTACAGTTATGTTTTAGAGGTCATTGGAGGCAGTATTAAGGCACTTAGTTTATTTTTTGATAGGTAATAGATATCTTCATTAAAAAAAGTACGTCATGTTCATGATGATGAACAAAATGTACTAGAAACAAATACAAAAAAATCAAACAGAGATAGAATGCACGAAATCAAAAATGGAAATACTTTGTGTTAAACCCCAAGTACGAGACCACCCAAACAAAGTTCCAACTAGCAAAGACTTCAAAAAATCCACAGATTTCTCAATGTCCTCAAAAGTGTGGGTATTTCGTTCCCTCCAAATTATCCACATTAAACAAGCGGGAACCGTATTCTAGACCAAAGAAGTGTGTAACCCCAAATAATTCTCCCATGCAAAAAGAAGAGAAACAACCGTCCTTGGCATCACCCATTGCAAACCAAACATCAAAAACACTTCACTCCATAAGGTGTGTGTAAACTTGCAATGAAGTAAAAGATAATCCACTGTTTCTCCATTGCAACGGCACAAGCAACACCAATTAACCAAAGACAAGTTCCTTTTTACAAGGTTGTCAATAGTAAGAATACTATCTCGAGCTGCAATCCATAAAAAGAAAGAACTCTTTTAGGTGCCTTACTACTCCAAATACATTTCCACGGGAAAGGAAAGGTAGGAGGAGCAGATAATGAATTATAAAAAGAGCGCACATCAAAAACACCATTTGGGGTTAACTTCCAAAACAAACTATCAGTCCCCTCACCGCTAGGCATTTTGGAATACATAAGCTCGTAAAATGCAAACACTCTCTCCTCCCAATCATTAGGAGCCCTGTGGAACTAAATATTCCAACTCCTACTACCACCATCGGTGAAATACTAATCAACTCAGAAATCCAAGCTTCTTTACCTATAGCACGAGAGAAAAGATCAGGGTAAAGATCCTTTAAGGGAATGTGCCCACACCAAAGATCATACCAGAATCGAATACGAAGACCCTCTTCTGCCACATACAACACATGACCAAAGAAATTCTCAGCACCTTTCCTAATCTTCTTCCACATTCCATATCCCTGAGCACCTCTACTAACTCTAGTGCACCAACCTCCACTAGACTCCATACTTGGTAGCTATAACCTAATGCTATAAATGATTGGTTTCACTTCCAAAATTCCATAACCATTTTCGATGCAAGGCTTGATTAAACAACCCAAACCTCCTTATCCCCAAACCTCCTATTTCAACTGGCCAACACACCTTATTCCAAGCAACAAGTGGATATTTGAAAGCTTCCTCAGAACTCCCCATAGGAAATTTCTCTGTATCTTTTCTAATCTATTTGCCACAGCTGGAGGGATAGTAAACAAGGATAAGAAATAGGTGGGAAGGCTTGAAAGGGTACTTTTCAATAAAGTTAATCTACCCCCTTTTGACAAATATAAATGTTTCAAACTAGAAAGCTTCTTCTCCATTTTTTCTATAATAGGATTCCAAATTGATGGATCCTTAAATGAGCTCCAAGAGGCATACCCAAGTAAATCATGGGCAGCCTACCAACATTGCAACCTAAGACACCAACCAGAGTATCCAAACTCCCTACCACCCCCACTGGAACAATCTCACTCTTACCAATATTGACTTTCAAGCTTGTGGTAGCCTCAAAGAAAATCATCACCATTCAAATATATAAAAGTTGTTACCTAGTTGCATCACAAAAAAGGATAGTGTCATCGGCAAAAAGAAGATGAGAAATATGCAAACCTCCTTGTGAATGGGAATTCGCTTGAAAACCCCTAATAAGGCCTCCCTCTTCTGTTCTTTTCAACAGCCTACTCAAAACTTCCATCACCAACAGGAAAAGAAGAGGAGACAAAGAGTCCCCTTGGTGAAGGCCTCGAGGACTACCAAAAAAACCCATTGGAGAGCCATTAACAAGAACTGAAAATCGGATTGTGGAAACACAAAACTTCATCCACCTCCCCCACTTCTCTCCAAAACCCATCCTTTCCATGAGATAAAACAAAGCATCCCAATTCACATGATCATAAGCCTTCTAAATATCCAACTTGACAATCACTCTTCATTCTACTATCCAAACATTCATTAGCAATGAGAATGGAATCAAGAATCTGTCTCCCCCCAACAAAAGAATTATGAGAATTAGATATAAGTTTATACAAAACATAACGAAGCCTATGTGCCAACACTTTTGATAGTAGCTTATACAAACTACCCACAATGCTAATAGGACGAAAGTCCTTAATGTTAATAGCATTGATCTTCTTAGGAATCAGACATAAGAAAGTGGCATTAAGGGATTTTTCAAAGATGCAAGTTCTATGAAAATCCACAAAAAAAGCCATTTATAACATCTTCTTCTACCACACTTCAACATTTTTGGAAAAAACCCATAGTAAAACCATTTGGCCCAGGTGCCTTATCACATTCAGCTTCCTTTAAAACTGCAAGACTCTCCTCCTTATCAAACTCCCTCTCTAAAGATAGTCTCTCAAATTCATCCTAGTAAGCAAATTCCAGGCCATCAATGGTAGGTCTCCAAGATTCAGGGCTCTTGATATAGATTCTTATAAAATTTCACCACCTGAGCTTGAACCTCCCTATCATCCTCATAAAGCACACCCTAAACCTCCACTCCCCTAATTTGATTGGTTTGCCTGTGTGAGTTAGCCAACCTATGGAAAAACCGAGTATTATTATCCCCCTTTTATGAAAAAGGCCTTGGATTTTTTTGCATCCAAGAAATTTCCTCCAAAGAAGCTAAATGCTTGATATCAGCTTTGGTCACAGTTCTTCTAGATCTATCTTCTAGAGACAAAACTTGCAGCTTTTCTCTCATATCAAGCTCCAATAGCTCAGTCAAAAGACATTTCTTTCTAAAAGCCACATCCCCAAACACATGCTTATTCAAATTAACTTGGAGGCCCTCCACCACTGCCGAACTTGATCCATAAAACCCTCCACTTTCAGCCACATATTTTCAAATTTAAAAGCACTCTTCCCGCTTAACATACCTCTTGCCTCCACTAAAATATGACAATGATCCCCGAGGAAGAGACTTCTGTGTCACATCCAAAAAATGATCCTCCCAGTCAACTGAAATCAGAGCCCTATCAATTCTGGACATGGAAGGATTATTTAGAATCATGAAACCAGGTGTAATCACCTCCCTCCAAAGGCAGATCAACTAGATTGTGTTTCTCAATAAAGTCAGAGAATTTAAACATGGCTAAGCTAAAAGAGTTACAACCAAGCCTCTCTACCGGATATCTGATGATGATAAAATCACCAATCAAACACCAAGCTGAACTCCACCGCAATCTTATAGAATCAAGTTCCACCCACATATCATTCCTAGCACTGTCATCAGATGGACCGTACACCCCCGAAGACACCCATTCAAAACCGTCTACCACTCCCTTCAACAAAACAGAAACAGAAAATCTTCCAACAAAATGATCAACTTTCTCGAACAACCTCCTATCCCATGCCAACTTACCCCCAGCAGTGTGAATTGCATCTAAAACTGCCCAATCTACAAATGGGCTGCCCCATAAACTTTTCACAATGGTAGAGCTTGTACTGTCCAATTTGGTTTCCTGTAAACAAATAACATCACCCTTCCACTCCTTAAGCAAAATTTTCACAATAACCCTCTTATGAAAATTATTTAAACCCCTCACATTCCAAGATAGGATTTTTAAATTCATGGATACTGATCTGAGCCCAACCCAATCGATTTCAAACTACCTTTAGAGTTTGTACCAGCCTTCTTATCATAATTAATGGAAGAGACTAAACTCCTTAATTCCCTCATACCTTTTCTTAGTTTTGTTCCCTGTCCTACTAGAATTGACAACTGCAATTTTTTCTTCCCAAACTTTCTCCAGTTTTGTGAAAAAAACAATGCACCGACTCTCACAAGAGTCAATAGAAAAACCCACATACTTGCCAAAACCCTTGATCATCCTTTTCACCCAAACCGATGGGTCTGAAATCTCCTCCGGAAAACCATCATCTGTTGCACACTCCTCTGCAAACAAAACCAAAGCTTCATTAAATTATTGCATCGAAGCATGTCAACCAACTCCTCACCCACTGATTTTGCCGGAGAAACAACAAACAACATCAACGCTTGGATTATCTTCAACGGAGAGGGAACTTTAAGCTCAATTTGCCTTTTGACATCGGAAACTAGACCAGAGGTTGTGTTGGCCCTCGGTGGCCCCTCCAAAACCATACCAACAAGATTCCCGACACTTGGTGTCACCTCTTGAACCAAAACCAGACCCTTACCATTACTAGCGCTCGTCGGCTCACTCGAAGGCAGATCCACAAGCTTTTCGGCACATGTAGACCCCTTCAAACCCACGCCCAAGGCTGTCCCTGCACTCAGAAAGCCCTTCGACACCTTTGCCAGATCGCTTGACCCTTCACCCACCTCCCACGAGTTAGACTTGAACCCATTGGACCCCAAAACCTCATCCACTTGATGAGCTATTGAAACAGAGCTCATGGGTTGGGCTTGAAACTCTGGGATAGGCCCACTCAAAATGACAGGACTCATGGGTTGTGGCCTTACTATTTCTTGTTCCACTCTGGGCCTGACTTTCTTAGCCCAAACCACTTTACGCTTTTCAGCACCTGCCAAATCAGCTGATATTTTTAAAGAAAAATGGGCTTGAGTCCATTTAACTTTAAAAGCACGTGTAGGCTGGCCAGAATTAAAAAGAGCAGATTCATTTGACTTTTTTTAAAAATCAAATCCCCCAAATCTCTCCTTCTGTTTGAAATTACCTGTTAATTTTGGAAACTGCTTCTCAAAATTTAAACCTCTTCCTGATTCTGTGTTTTGCTCATTAATATTTTGCCAACCTTTAGGCCTTAGATTGCCGGTGGAATTAAAGCTCGCCCCACCACCAGCCACCGCCTCTTTCCCCGGCCTAGAAGTAGTTTTTCCCAAGAAATACTCACGTAAATGCAAATGAAGAAGAGCCCAACCAGCCTTCTTACACCCTCCGAAACTCACAAGCAGCCCCATCTTGTTCCATTACAATATTCAGAGATTTCTACAAACAAGCCACCCTTATTTGATCTACTGGTAATCTCCAAATTCTTAGAGCTCTCCCTAAAAATGTTTTTCCTAAAATCCCAATGGCTTAATTCGGATAAGCATGCAATAATCCAGTCCAAGCCCAAACGACCCATACGAATAGAACCATGAAAGATACCCTGGCGTCCAGTAATGGAAAAAGAATCAAATCTGCCACCATCAAAAACCGAAGAAAAAGTTTTTGAATCTATCTGAAAAACATGTGATTTCCCCTTAAGCACCTCAGGTTTAGGAAAAGGCTTGGCAGCGAGGGGTAGAGAATGAGTAGGAAGCTTTGTAGATAGGGGCGATGAGTGGTTCGATACAGAGGGATTGGTGGGGGTGGGGGTTGGTGGCGGGTTAGTGTCTGAAAGGTGGTGAATGTTTTTAACAGTTGTGGAGATAGGACATGGTTGTTGGGATTGGCCAAATGGGTTCAGCCAAAAGAAAGGGGCATAAGGAAATTGGGCTGGGAAGGAGAAAAAGGGGGGGGGGGGGGAAGGTGGGAATAAAATGGATGAGGCAGTGATGGTGGTGGAAGGGGGAGAGGTGGTGGGGGGGATCATAGGGAGAGGTGGGGGGGTCTTCTTTTATACAGAATGCATGAAATCAAGGCACTTAGTTATGCTTTACCTTTAGCAGTTCCTATATATAAGGTTCTTAATATGGATCTTACATACGCAACATTTGCATAAAGCCTAAGATCAATGTCAATTTTGGCAATCTGATTATCTCAATCCACTTTCATGAAATTGAATGTGTGTGTGTGACAGAGAGAGAGAGAGAGAGGACCATTGTTCCAAATGTTTTGAGTCGAGAGATGGTGTTAGACAATAATAGATTTTCCACATGTCAATCTTTTATTAGTGGTTCCTATATACATTTTTTCAAAATAAATAAGTTTTTCCTCAATGCCTTTTTTATAATTTAACTAATTTAAGTACACCTCTTGAGATTCAGAAAGGAGAAATCTAATCCGCTGTGTCATAGTTACGGACAACTTGTTTAAGCTTAGAAGCTATCTTTGGGTTCAAGTCTGTTAAAAATCTCAAACCAGCTTATAGCTATCTTCTGTTTAACTTAATGGGATGAGAAGAGCTCTTATTTTGATTGTCTATATTCACTGTAGATTTGTTGAAGGCATGGCTCCTGTGTTTTCAAGATCTGCTTGGCATTGCACGTGGCATCTTATACAGGTAGCATATACTCTATTCAGAAATACTATAACTTAAGCTTAACATCTTTGAAAAATTATTCAAGAAAATACTGAAAAAAAAAAAATTATTCAAGAAAATTTGGTTTGTGTTTCAGGCTTTCAGCATGTAATGTAGGAAAGATTTGATTTTAGGCCTTTAGTTTAACACCAAGAGGTTTTAGCAACTAAACCTGCTATTGTATTTCCTTAATTGTATACAATTTAATCTATCAAACTATCATTTATTAAAAAAGAAAAAAAAAGGATCAATCCATCGAACTGCATTTGGTTGAAAGTGTCCCATGTGTTAAGGCATTTTTATTAGAAATTTGAATACTTTGATGAGGTAAATAGCAGTGATAATGCTTGAGTGCTTATTAATGGGTAATTGGTACAGAACAAGTGTACCTTGCACATGCACATTAATCCTCAAATTATGGCATAATAGTTGAATTTCTATTTAATTTTGGGGATATATACACTGTTTGTTTGTAAAGTTCACAATATGTAATTTCTTCTCTAGTGTATGTCATTTAGTAGATTCAAGGGTTCTGGACTGAAGGCTTCAGATTTTATTTGGAGTTTTATTAAGCCTTGTGCTACATCATTTTGCTTCTCCTTGTTGAATATTGTATACTTTCACATTCAAACTGACTACTATCATATGTTCATGAATGATGGTACTTTTTTTTTTTTTTTTTTTTTGTTGATAAATAACGGAATTGTATTAAAAAGAAGCCCAGGTACAGCGGGGGTGAACAAGGAAAACAGTACATCAAACACATAAATTACAAAGATCAAGCATTACTAAAAAATTAGAACAAGGGAATAGATTAAAGGAAGAACTCCACTCTAGCAAGGTATGAAGAAGAAGAGATTTAAGATCTGAAGTAGACCACTCCTTCCCTTTGAAACATCTTGAGTTCTGCTCTCGCCAAATACACCATAGGTCCCTCATATCAATGCTCCGATGCCCACCGAAGGAACCTTGCCAACTTGAAAATAAATCAAAGACACCATGTGGCATAACCCATTGAAGACCAAAAAGAGCCCACACCATAGACCATAAATCATAAGCAATAGGACAATGAAGGAGAAGGTGATTCGCTGATTCCCCACTCTTTTTACACATATAGCACCAATCAACAACTGCAACACCCTTATACTATAAATGAAAGTAGTCAAAATCTTACCTAATGAGGCAGTCCACAAGAAGAAAGCAACCCTAAGAGGGACCTTTGAACGCCACACGGGTTTCCAAGGGAAAGAAATGTCAAGAGTAGAGGAAAGGGAGAGATAGATGGTACTTATTTCCATGTCATGTTTGTTTTGCATATATTAGTTAGTTTGTCAAATGATATATAGCCATTTGAATTTATCAATGTGGATACTTGTAGCACATTGACTTGGTCTTGGAGGTGATGTGATTGTGAAAGATCTCACAGCCTCATCCTCTTGAGAGAAGATGACCTTTGTTAATTGGTAGTTTAGGTTGACACAAAATTACAGTTTGTTTGTTTGTTTTTTATTTTTATTTTTAAGCTTTAGGTTTTCATTTGCTGTTTAATAAAGTGAATCTATTTGTTGTTGATTTTTAAAATAAAAAAAACATTTAAAAAAATTTTAATTTATGCCTTTCGGAGTGGTCATCTATATTGTGAGAGCAGCACTACCACAGATAGTTCCAGGTTTTTCGGTATAATTATAATAAACTGATCACAGAGTTGCATTTTTTTTCTTTTCTTTTTCAGAATGATCTTGTCCATGGATGGGGAATGGACATGAAACTTGGGTATTGTGCGCAGGTGAGAGTAACTTATATTCTGTGTGCACAAAGTTTAAGACCTCTGATATGATGAATTTTTCCCCATTAATTTCCTCAATTTCTAACTGTAATCAATTACTTATATTCTGTTAGCTAAAATTCAGCAGTTTTAGTGTCTTAGTCTGTTTTTCACTACTAGCGATTGCTATTATTAGGTTACTTCATACTCCAAATCCATGTATGAAGAACAAATGCCCTTTTTTTTTCCCCCAGAAATCTCCATTCACCTTTAATAGGTATCTTACTATCTTGCATTGACCACTGCTATAAAGCCTGATGATGATACAGTTGACTGTTGTATGTATGTTTCTTGCTTTTTAGAAGCATGTGAGAAAAACCTTATGGTAATAAAATTGTGGTCAATATGGAAGAGATTTTTTTTTTTTTTTTTTTTATTATTATTATTAAAAGCAAAATGAATGAACATACCAGTGTCAGCCTCTCCCCTTTTCTCTTTCATCTTTGAGTTGAGAGTCAGTTTTCTGTTTGCTGATGTTATCTGAATGATATATGTGAAGAGGTTTAACCAGCTGGTGTCAAGCCTATTTTACATATGTGCTCAATGACTTATTATCCTTTTTTGTTTCTTTTTTTCCCATTCTCCCTCTACCATGCTAGGGACATTAAAATTGTTCACTACATAACATGTTGCATTAGCCATGGATAATGTGTAAATATGGCATTTTACAGGGGGACCGCACTAGGAAAGTGGGAGTTGTTGATAGTGAATACATTGTTCATAAGGGCATACAAACTTTGGGTGGGAGTGGACTGCCTGCGAAAAAGGTCTTGCTTTGCCTTTTCTCCCATTTTCTTGTTGCTAGTTCTTTACTTTTGAAACATAAAAATTAAAGTGTTTCTGTTTCCAAAAAAGAAAGACAACAGATTGTCTAAAAATTTGCAAGTTGGTTTGTTAAGTTTTTTCATTCAATGGGCTGGCATATGACTAGAATGGAAGTTTTCGGTAATTGGCTATTAGATGAACTAAATCTGTTTACGGGCTTTAAACGTAAATGAGTATCATGGGGTTGTAACTGTTTTCAGCGTGGTCTTGTAAACTTGTGCATATTTGTTTTTCCCAAGTAATTAAATTTGATTAATGACAGAAAATTATCATATTTTTTCTGTTATTGTTGTAGTAGTTGTGCTCTTCTTCTTTCATCATTATAAACACTTCTTTCCTTTTTCAGCCCTCGAACCCTGAGGAGTTGACTAAGGTAAGGTTTATTTCCTTAAAAGCAACTCATCACTTCCCTTTATCCATATATTTATACTTAAATTTTGTCCATTTTGTGCTGATTTTCCATCTTGATTTTCAGAGACATGGTGCTACAGCTTTTGATGTGCGAACAGAGGTGAGAATTGTGGAACTAAAATCTACTTACATACAACTACGGCCATAAGTTACCTCCCTGCCTTGCATATGTATCCAGTTTGCAGGCAGAACAACAAAAATAATTGACTTAACTGATGGCCGAGGCATAAGCTGGACTAGGATTCTATTCCCATAGTTTAATGTGATTAGTTTATTTGCCATGACCTTCCTGTTTTTATTTTCACTATAATCATAAGCTAACTCTGCAAGTCATGAATAAGAAATAATGAGATATGAGGTTTCAACATGGTGCACTCCATTGAAAAGAGTGACAGGTACAATTGGAAAGAAAGAGAATGATTGTCACTAGAGCCCAAAACATGGGACCTTTCAAACTGTATCTTGTAGAAGACAGATTTAGTTGAACAACTGATATTTCCATGTCTTCAAAAGTACAGTTGTTCCTCTCTCTCTCCACAGTGTCCCATTGCAGGCATAAAGGGGCTTGATTCCAAACAAAAGGAGTAATGATTACCAAACAGGTTCCTCCATCCATATAATAGATCAATGACACTCTTAGGCATTAACAATAAACCCCAAAAACAGAAAAGATAAATAGTATGCATGTATGTCATGTATGTGGGATACACATTGTTGAGTGTTAAGTATAATAGTTAGACATTACTTATCCCAAAAAAAAAAAAAAAAAAAAAGAGAGTATTATAGTTAGACATTTTCATCATGTTCTGCTTCTCATTGATGTGTGTTGGTTCACATATAATTGTATGATACTGAGTCAATAGTGACAAATAAAATTGGGATATAAGGAGAAATCAAATAAGGTGGTGTTCAATGAATATGAAAAAGTGCAGTAGTTAGGTGAAACATCATACAGATTGAAAATGTAAGGCTTCTTTTCTTTCATAAAGTCAGCACCTCTATGTGTGAACCCAATATTGGATTGTGTTTGCTGTATCTCACGATAGAATCTTGATTTGATAGTTAGAATCTTGATTTGATAGTTATTATGGGTGGTGTTCGTAGCTTTTTTATTGATTCCAAACTGTTTCAGCTGGTGGTAGAGGAAGGGGGACGGTATTTTTCTTTACGGATTTTTGAGCGGAGTAGGTATTTCATGAAGTCGGTCTTCATGAGCAAGAATGTGGCACAATGGTTTATGAAGAGTATAGAACAGACTGTCGTTGGGGTCAGTCCTAAGTATTTTTATACATTCAGGGAAGGTGATTTAGCATACACCCTCCAACGAAGTTCCAATCTTTTGGCTTGTTCTTGCTGCTGACTGAACTGAAAGTTGGCGGGTCTAGGAGGTCCATTATCATTCCAGTAGGCAGAGCAAAGAATGGATGGAGGGTTTTTGGGTTAGAATTAAGGAAGATATTGGAACCTGAAAACTATGTGAATGGTGGGACTGGGCACTTGGAATTTGTGGCTCAGCTTCATACGGGTAGAGCAGGGATTCAACCTTTTAAATCTTTTGCCAACACGGTGCGTGGGAATCAGATGCAGGTTAGGGTCAGGAAGCAGCATTATCAGTTAAACTCCCATGATAAAGGGAAATGGCTATTAGGGGATAATAAGGGAGAGAAGCAAAACCTGCTGAGCGAACCGGCGGTGAGCTTACCAGGTCCGGCAACTCTAGGAGGTACAGAAGTGGACTCTTGGAGCAGCACAGAGGACTTTAATGCTGGAAAGTTATTTCCGGATAGAAATTTTAGGAGGTTTCCGTTGAATTTCAAATCAAATAGGATTGAACATGATTATGGAAAGAAACGGGAACTGAGGAAGTCAGTCTGGACTGGAAAAAGCTTAACTGTAGTAGTGAATGGGGAAGGAAAAAGGAGTGTGGCATGGAATAAAGGTTGTCTAAAGAGTTCCATTTGGGTGTCAAGGGGTCAGAGGGATCACGTGTTGGGATCTTCAAGTTCTTCAAGTGTTTCACGGGTTCACAGACCAATGGTGGGCTTAGTCCAAGCTGATACTCAAGTGGGCCTTCCATTTCCAGAGCTCACTGGCCCATCAAGGAAGAGTGGGTTAGCCCATCTGTGGGTGACCCGAGACTCTTAAATCAGGTAGCCCATGCTCCAGGGAAGCCCAACGATCCTCAAGAAGCCTTGGGTGTTCAGATCGTCACCGGCGCTGATGCTTCTCTTGCTGAGGAGTCACCGGCGCCACCGGTGATGGCCGGCGCAGCGAGACAACTTGTCTCGGAGCCGGCGACGAACCCAGTGGGTCGATCCATGGTGACCATTAATCCGGCGAAGGGAACGGAGGAGAACAGTGGTTCTTTTTCTGATGGGCTTCACGTCGGGGACCCACCGGCGACTCTAGATCGGACCGATCTAGCTTTTCTCCACATCACAAAGACAGATATGCTGTCTGCTCCAACTGAGCTTATGGGTAGTATTACGGAGACACCGGAGGAGGTAGAGTGTCTTTTTTCAGTTGGGTTTAGCGCTGAGGAGCCTCAGATCACACCGGGGAAGGCAGAAACTGAGGTTGACAGGGCTTTAGAAGGTCTTATGTTATCTAATTTCATTTTGAATCCATTGAGAGCTGGGATAGAGGAAGTGGTTGCTCCGGATGATGTAGAAGGTGGTTGGGTGGAAGGTGACTATGATCCTCAAGGAATAGACTCACCCTATCAGTCTAACCAGCCGGTGCTAGCATTGATTGAGGTTGATGAGGGCCTGGAAGTTGTGGACTGCTCTTCACCATTGAAGACTTTTAACCCAATGGGATTGGTCGTGTCGGCTGAATTGAATAGTAACACAGAGGTGATGAGGTTGGAGAACACCTTGAATGTTTCCAATTGGGTGAAACGTAGACTCCCCGGCTTCAGTAAAATGATGGGGCTTTCTTTGGGTAGACATGAGAAGAGGTGCATCATGCTACTACAAAGACTTGAGAAGGAGACTGAGGCAGCCAATCTGGTGCACAGGAATGCTGCTCACCGTAAAGCTGTTTCCAAGGTTAAAGGGAAGAGGGAGCTGAGGAATTTGTTTTCTTCGGTTAATTATGAAAGGAGATAGTCTTCTTTTCTTTGACTGTGGTACTAAGGATGTGGTAGGGAGTAAGCAGTGTCAATGAAGTTAAAAATGGTGTCATGGAATGTTCGAGGTTTGAATGATGCGCGGAAACGTTTGGTAGTTAGAAATTTGTTACGGGAATGGAATTGTGATGTTGTTTGCCTTCAAGAAACCAAGCTTGCGGGCATGGATAGACAGCTGATTTGCAGCTTGTGGAGTTGTCCTTACATAGACTGGGTAGCTTTGGATGCGGATCAAATAGCTGGTGGGATTTTGATGATGTGGGATAGGAGGGCTTTAGAAAAATTGGAGGTTCTGGTGGGTCAATTTTCCATTTCAGTTCGGTGGCAGGGTCTGGGGGATGGTTTTATTTGGGCTTGTTCTGGGGTTTATGGTCCAAATGATAATAACTTGAGGGGGCAAATGTGGGATGAGCTAGTGGGAATTCAGCAACTTTGGGAAGTTCCATGGTGTTACATAGGGGACTTCAACATTATTCGTTTCCCAAGTGAACGGTTGGGGGGATCTCGACTTACCTCAGCTAAGGAGAATTTTTCTAAGTTCATTGAGGAGCTTAGCTTGTTAGATCTGCCATTGGAAGGAGGGAGTTATACTTGGTCAAGTGGGTCGGATCAGCCCTCGATGTCTAGGATTGACAGGGTTCTAGTGTCTCATGATTGGGAGGATCACTATCCGGAAGTGATCCAACGGGTTTTACCTCGTCCTATTTCAGACCACTTTCCCATATTGGTGGAGGCAGGAGGGATATCAAGGGGGAAAAGTCCTTTTAGATTCGAGAACATGTGGCTAAAGACGGAAGGGTTCAAAGATAGGGTTCACTCTTGGTGGAATCGATATTCCTTCTCAGGTACTCCTAGTTTTGTTCTTGCCAAGAAGCTGAAGGCATTGAAGGCAGATATTATTCAGTGGAATCGGAGTGAGTTTGGAAATGTAGAGCGCCAGAAAAAAGAATTGTTGGAGGCTTTGAATTTATTGGATGTTAAGGAAGGGGACCATGGCCTTTCTGAAGTGGAGTTAGATGAGAGGGTTGTGTTGAGATCTCAAATTCAAAACCTTCTTTCATTGGAAGAAGTCTCATGGAGACAGAAATCGAGGATGCTTTGCATTAAGGAAGGAGATAACAATACCAAATTCTTCCACAAGGTGGCCAATTCTCGGAGAAGGTATAATCATATTAGCATGTTGGAGGTGAATGAGGTTATCTATGAGGAAGAATCTGAGATGGCAGACCAAGCAGTACAGTTTTACAAAAACTTATACAAGGAATCAGAGGAGTGGAGGCCTTTTGTGGAAGGTTTGGAGTTTGATCAGATAGAGGGGTTGGAAAGGGGCTGGCTTGAACGGAGATTTGAACAGGAGGAGGTTTTTCGAGCTGTCAAGGAGTTGGAAGGAGATAAAGCTCCAGGTCCTGATGGTTTCTCTTTGGCTTTCTTTCACCATTGTTGGGGAGTGGTGGAAAGAGATGTCTTAGCTATGTTTGAAGAGTTTTATTTACACAGTAAGTTTGAAAAATCTCTTAATGCTACTTTCTTAGCCTTAGTCCCTAAGAAGAATGATGCATCCAATATTCGAGATTTTAGACCTATAAGTTTAGTGGGGAGTGTTTATAAGATTTTGGCCAAGGTGTTGACAAACCGCCTGAAAGAAGTTTTGGATCAGCTGATATCTAAATCTCAGAACAGTTTTGTAGGTGGTAGACAAATTCTTGACTCAGTCCTCATTGCTAATGAGTGTGTTGATAGTAGGATGAAGAGTAAAATTCCGAGGGTTATTTGTAAATTAGATATTGAGAAGGCCTATGACCATGTGAACTGGGAGGCTTTACTTGCTCTGTTGAAGAGAATGGGATTTGGGATGAGGTGGTGTAGGTGGATCCGCACATGCATATCTACTGTCCAATTCTCAGTCTTGTTTAATGGGTCTCCAGCTGATTTTTTTGGGAGTTCGAGGGGATTGAGACAAGGGGACCCGCTATCTCCCATGTTGTTTCTGGTTATGATGGAGGTCTTCAGTAAGATGATGAAAAGAGCTGAAGGGGCTGATTTACTTCGAGGCTTTAGGGCTGATGGTAGACGGGGTGAAGGGGTATGTGTCTCTAATCTTTTGTTTGCGGATGATACAATTTTGTTTTGTGATGTAAATGAGGAGCAGATTCTACATGTTCGGATGCTTCTTCTTTGTTTCGAGGCAGTGACAGGTTTAAAGGTAAATGCATTGAAGAGTGAGATGGTTCCCATTGGGGAGGTTCCTAATATCCATTTCTTGGCAGAGATTTTGGGATGCCGGATTGGGTCTTTGCCTATGACCTATCTTGGTATGCCATTAGGGGCGTCCCATAAGTCTCCTACTGTTTGGAATCCTATCTTGGAGAGAATTGAATGCAAGTTGGCCGGTTGGAAGAAGTTGTATTTGTCTAAAGGTGGAAGACTAACGTTGCTTAAAAGCACATTAGCTAGTCTGCCCACTTATTTTTTATCTCTTTTTACCATTCCTACTCATGTGGCCAATAAAATTGAGAGATTGCAAGGGATTTCTTATGGGGGGAATCCAAGACTCATTTGGTGGGATGAAGTAAGGTGTGTGCACCTTTGGAAAATGGTGGGTTAGGAGTAAGGAAATTAACAACTTTCAACAAAGCCTTACTAGGGAAGTGGTTATGGCGGTTTGGGCTTGAGGAGACAAGGCTTTGGAGAAGAGTTGTAGCTCTCAAGTTTGGGGAAGATTGGGGGGGATGGACTTCCAAGCTAGGTAGAGGGGCTCATGGGTGTGGCTTGTGGAGAAGTATCCACATGGGGTGGGAGGATTTTAGAAAAAATATTCGCTTTGTGGTAGGGGTGGGAGATAGAGTTAAACTCTGGACAGATCAATGGTGGGGACTCTCCACTTCACTTGACCTTTCCGACTGTGTATGGGATTGTTTCTAATAAAGAGGCATCGGTGGCCTCTTTTCTTGAGCGGTTGGGGATAGAGGATCGGAGAAGTTGGAATGTCCTATTTATTCGGAGACCCAATGATTGGGAAATGGGTGTTGTGGATGAATTTCTCCACACTTTGGGTGCAAATCTTCCCCCCACTGTGAATGGTGATCGAATGCGATGGAAGTTGACAAAGAATGGGGCTTTAATATCCGCTCGTTTTACAATAAGTTGAGAAACCCCTTGCCCATTATCTTTCCTTGGAAAGGTGTTTGGAAGGTTAAGGCTCCTCGGCGTGTTTCCTTCTTTGTGTGGACTGCTGTATGGGATAGGATCCTTACAGGTGACAATTTGAGGGATAGAAGGATGGTTTTTGTTGACTGGTGTATCATGTGCCGTTGTAATGGGGAGACGGTGGATCATTTGTTACTTCATTGTGATAAAGCTTATCGACTGTGGAGTTTGGTGTTTAGATCTTTTGGGATCTTTTGGGTCTTGCCAAGATCGGTTGCGGATACTCTTTTTGGTTGGTGGAACTGGCTTGGAAAGCATGTGTCTAGCATTTGGAACTTAGCTCCATTATGCTTGATGTGGTGTCTTTGGAGGGAGCGAAACAGGAGGACTTTTGAGGACATGGAAAGTTCGGATGACCAGTTATTGGCCTCTTTCAGTGGCTCTCTGTTTGACTGGTCTAGGGCCTGGGGACTCACCTCTAGTGATTCCCTCCCTTTGTTCCTTAATTCTCTCCTGTATAATTAGTCTCCTCTCCTTTCTCTCTTTTTTCTCTTCTGTCCAATTGTACTTTTCTATTTGCCTTATGTTTTTCTGCATAAGGTAGTTTCTTCAATATATATCTTTATTACTTATCAAAAAAAAAAACATGGTGCACTCCATGATTCTAAAGCAGGTGTTGCAACTGGGTCGTATTTTCTCCAGATGTCACTTGGATTATCAAAATATTGTCTTATACTTTGGTAACAAATATGCTTGTGTGTGTGTGTGTGTGTGTGTGTGATAGGGGGAGAGAAAATGTGCTACTTGTTTAAATTTGAAGTCCAAAAGTATGTTCATCAAGCATGTGGTTTGCATTTGGATATTATTTAATCTAAATGACATTAGGAAGCATTTCTTTTTTCTACTGTAATTAAATGAACTTATTGAATTTCACATTCATGATGGATTAAGCAGATTAGGAGGCAATCAACGTGGGAGCTTCAAATGTTTAAAGAGCGATGGAATCAAGCTGTTGAGGAGGATAAGAACTGGGTGGATCCATTTAAACAAGATAAAAAACGCCGCAGAAGAAAACGCCAACACCGAGTTTTTAATTTCTAACCTTTACCAAGACGCTGGGATATCATTAGTTTGGCTTAGTTCACACACACCACTCTCATCTATACATTTATACATCGTAATTTAGTTCGTCTAGCATTTATTGAATTGTCATATTTGTTTCATTATTTAAGGAACCACAATATTTGCTCTTACAGTTCAGATTTTTTCTCTACTTTGTAGGTGGGTCTTTTTTGTTTTCAGTATTCAAAGATTTGGTGTAAATGAAATTAAACGTAATCTTACCTCTAGTACCTTTTTAATTGAAATCTCCTTTTGTTTTAATGAGAAATTGTCATATTATTCATTAACTAAATAAAATGTGAAGATTAAAATCCACTATTACTTATCATCGTGTATTTAAAACAAAAGGAGACCTCTAAATAAAAAAAATACTAAAGGTAAGCCAAATCTAAAGAAAATACTCATCCCCTTACATATAAAAAAATACCCATCCCTTTACATATAAATCAACAATGAGTCAAACTCTCACATCTTGATGGTTATGTTGAAACTGACGTCCAAGCAGCTTATTTACAATTTTTTTAATAAAAATTATAGTGATATTACGGCTACTGTATTTTTTTTTTTTTTTTTAAGTTAAAAAAAATTGTAGTAGCTGTAAATTTTAGTATATAGGCTTTACAAAATGATGCATCTTTTAAACACAACAAAAAATGTAATTAAGAAAATTATTTATTGTTTTGATGTAATATCAATTACATTTTATGGTAAAGTTGGTAGTAGTTTTAGCATCTTACATAATTAGATGGGTTAAAGAGGTTTCTCAAAAAAAAAAAAAAGATGGGTTAAAGAGTTGACATTTCTGGGATGATTCAAACAAGACATTTCGTGGTTTTTTCATTGTCGCACAGTGCTATATAATTGCAATCAGATTAGCGCTATATAATCGCAATTAGATCGCAATAAGATTTGGCAATACGGTAATGAGATTTAGAGGGATTGGCTCGCTGGTATTAAACTTAAAAGTTGTCATGTTATAATTCTCAATGAAATAAATTTCTTGTGAGAGTGCATTGGTTCATGAAATTTCAAAAATGAGCTTCTATTAACAACTTAGGCTCAATGTCTACATAGCTAACAGAATAAGGATATGACAATTTTTTTTTTTTTTCCTGTACTCTAGATGATTTGAGGTCTTAACCGGTCACTCCGTTTAAAAATGTTTAATTTCCCTTGAAAGTTTATATATATGTTGTAAAATGCAAATTGTAAAATTGTGATTTCCAATTAGTCTTTGTTGGCTTCTTTTCTGTGCCAAATTTGATTGTAATTTTTTCAATCATTTCCTTGTATTTATGTGGGTTTATTTGTAAGGGGGGTTTATTTGTAAAAGATGAGTATGAGAGATTGGAGAAGAATCAAGCGTCAAAGATGAATTAGTACAAATTTGTGACTACCTCATGAGAAGCTCACGAGGAAGCAACCCACAAAAAGGCTATGTGTGAAGCACATGACTAGAAGCTAAAGAGCTATGCCAGCCTGTCATTTCGCGTGTACTTCGCAAGAACGGCCAACTCATGAGGTACCTCCGAAACACTCTATTTAGCAAAAAGTTAAGTTGCTTTACCAAATTCTTTACTCACACTATATATACTCTCATTACCCACGAATTGTAAAGAGTGTTTTTCAAAGAGAAAACCCTAGTAAAAACACTTGAAAGTTAGATTGTTATGCCCACAATCATCTACACATTTTCTTTTGGTTTTCCTCTATTCTTACCTCTTCATCTCTACATCCTTGAGAGGTTCTTAACCCAAACACTTACTACACCCAATTTAAGTGTTAAGTGAGGTTTTGGTACTGTTGGGAAGCATTGTTAGGAGCCATTTAGTGGCGGGTGTGATGGGCTGAATTATGGGATTCGGAAACCTAGAGAAGACAAGACTCCGAAAAGCTCGTTGGTAGTAGGAGCTTGAAGGGCTCAAGTACATGGGGTAGACTAGGCTTGGAGGGTTTTTTTGTTATTCGTGTGTTCCGACTTTATTCTCTAGTGGATCGAATTCGACTTTGAGGGTTGTGGAGAGATTTTTCACCGAGTTTTTCGGTTTCCTCTTCGATAACACATCTTGGTGTTATCTTGTATTTGCATCTCTCTTCACTACTCTTTAAACTTTCATTTTATTATTCATTGCGGTTGGATATGGCTTAGAGTAGAGTTATCGATATATTGCACATATTTACTCTTATTCAGCACTTTGATAAGTTATGGTAAAAGCAATTAAGCAGTCATTTTTAATTTGGGGTCTAAACAAGCTCTAATGTTTCACATTAATTTAAGCTTTCAATTGATATCAGAGCGGGTACACTTTGTTGGATTTCATTATTCTTGTGTGATCATGGACCCCTCCTTGCTATGGACATGGCAATGGAAAAAGCTAACATGAATTGTGGTTCACGTGTTTGTGATAATGACTCTATGAGCATCTTTGGAGATTGTCCTAGTAATGAGCTCTTAGAGTTATTAAAATCAAAGAAACATGCTAGAATTTTCATACACATGCTAAAATGTTTAGAGCATAGAAATCACATGCTTCATAATAGTTTATGTGAGTCTAATTCCTTGATTGAAAAATATAAGAGAAGGAATAGACACTTGTGTAATAAGCTTGATGGTTTAAAAAGCAAGCTTCATTCATCCAAGCAAAATGTAAAGCAAGATGAGTCTTGTTTTGAAAAACAAGAATGTTTATCACATGCTTGTCTTTTTGTTCATACCACATTAAAAGTGTTTAACTCGTGTTTGTGATATCTTGACAGTGGGTGCTCAAAGCACATGACCGGCGATAAATCTCTTTTTAAAAGCCTTAAAGAAAAGGAAGATGGCCATGTGTCATTTGGGGATGGTAGCCACTCACAAGTCCTTGGAAAGGGAACTATTAACATTTCGGGACTTCCTTTGTTGCCCAATGTTTTATACATCAAAGGGCTGAAGGCAAACTTGCTGAGAATCACCCAAATCTGTGATGAGGACTTTTTGGTCCAATTTTCCAAGAAAGGGTGCGTAATTCTTAGTGAAGAAGGTGTGCAAGTCTTGAAGGGACTTAGAACCATTGACAACTGCTATGGTGTGGTTCCCAAGCTAAATGTCTCATGCCGGAGTGCCTGTGTCAATCTGTTGGAGTTATGGCACCAACACTTTGGTTATGCTAATTATAAGCAAGTGGCAAAGGTTTCCAAGCATGAAGCCGTGATTGGTTTACCGAAGTTTGGAAAGATTGAGAAAAATGTTTATGGCCCATGTCAAATTGGGAAAACAAACTAAATCAAGCCATCCCAAGGTGAATATTGTTGCCACATCTTGACCATTGGAGTTGCTCCATGTTGACTTAATGGGTCCAACGAGAACGGAAAGCATGGGTGGAAAAAAGTACATCGTGGTTGATGATTTCTCAAGATACTCTAGGGTGGAATTCCTTTGAGAAAAGTTTGAAGCATGTGAGAAGATGGAGAAACTTTGCAAGAAGCTTCAAAATGAAATGGGAGTTCCTATCATCAAAATAAGAAGTGATCATGGGAAGGAATTCGAGAATGCAAAGTTTGAAGCATTTTGCAATGAGCATGGAATTAAGAAGGAATTCTCGACCCCAAAAACTCCACAACAAAATGGGGTCATCGAAAGGAAGAATCGTGTGATACAAGAGTGGCAAGAGTAATGCTTCTCAACAAGGATGTTCCTAAAAAAATTTGGTTGAAGCAGTGAATACATCATGCCATATTGGGAATAGAATCTTCTTTCGAGTGGGAACAAAGAAAACATCATATGAGATATGGAAGGAAAAGAAGCCCAAGGTGAAATACTTCCGGGTGTTTGGTAGTAAATGTTTCATCCTCAATGATAGGGAAAATCTTGGGAAGTTCGATGCAAAGAGCGATGAAGGAATTTTTCTTGGGTACTCCATGAATAAATGTGATCATAGATGATGCCATTCCGAAAAAGAGTGTTGATGAAGGTGGAGAAGCTTCAAGCCTTAAGAAGAATGATGACGACGGTAACTCTTCACAAAGTGATGATGTTGAGAGAAAATCGCCGAAAAAAGAAACTACTCCTACCACATCAAGAAGGGAAACTAGATTAACCCAAGTGCCATCAAGCCCACTCACTCCACCGGAAGTCCATCCTACAATTTCTTGTGATGATGAGCTTTCTACTTCAAAGAAACCATCATCAAGAGTAAGTTTAAATCATCCCAAAAGTAATATAATTGGAGATTTGGATGAGGGCCTTCGTTTAAGAAGAGGACCTAGCTATAGTGTGCATCATGTGACGTATCATTGCTATCTTGCTCAATTTGAACCAAAGAAGGTGGAAGAAGCTTTGAAATATGAAAATTGGGTAGAATCCATGCACCAAGAATTACATCAATTTGTTAGAAATGATGTGTGGGAATTGGTTCCAAGACCAAAAGACACTCATGTAATTGGTATCAAGTGAATCTTTAAGAACAAGGCCGATGAGGATAGTGAAGTTGTGCAAAAGAAATCAAGATTGGTGGATCAAGGTTATACTCAAGTTGAAGGTGTAGATTTTGATGAGTCATTTGCTCTGGTAGCAAGACTTGAGTCAATTCGGATTCTTCTCTCCATAGCATGTATTATGAATTTCAAGTTTTATCAAATGGATGTGAAGAGTGCATTTTTGAATGGGTTTCTACAAGAAGAAGTATTTGTTGAGCAACCAAAAGGGTTTCAAGATCCTCATTTTTCGGACCATGTTCTCCGATGTGAGACCCGGGAAAATTAGGCCTTTCAAAATAGAGAGATTTTTGGAGTGCTTTTTAGGTCACCTCTCTTTTTGGGTAAGTGATGTGGAGTCGCCACTTATTTTTTATACAAAAAAATAAGAAAAACTAAATAAGACATGACTAAATAGCATCCTTTCATTGATTGAATAAAAAATAACATAATAGAAAAATTGAAAATTACATGGCTCTTTGTCCTAGTTACATTCTACCCAAAAAAAAAAAAAAAGACAAGGCTTAGATCTACTTATCCAAAGACCTAAATTCAGAGGCTAGGTTACGGAATGGGAAAGTGTTAGGCACCCATTCCGCCCAGACAGAATCTAGTCTTCTAGACTCTTGTGATCTATGTACCACTTTTATGCATGTCATGAATGATATGTTGAACATGTGAAACAAAAATTAAATCACATAAATTTATTTATGAATTCATTATCTTCTTTGTTAAAAAAAAAAAAAAAAAGATTTGTTTTAGTGATTAAAAAAATTGAGTTTGGTTTATTTAAACAAATCAGATTTGTTTTTGTATGTGTAAAAAAAAGTTTTTTAATAACAAAAAAATCAAATATTTTTTATATGTGTAAAAAAAATGAAAAAGTTTTTTTTTTTTTTTTTTTTTTTTTTTTTTTTTTTTTTTTAATGAAGAGAATTTCACTCATAACAGAAATTTATGCGACATGAATTAAAATGAAACAAACAACCATAAACACAATCATGCATAATCTTTTTCTTTATTTCAAAATCTGCATATGTTTAAAAAATCAGATCTGTATCTAAAAAAGATATAAATCAGTTTTTGATTTGAGAAAAATTAAGATCTGTATCTAAGGAAGATGCATATCTATTTATTTTGAAGAAAAATTCGTATCTACATCTAAGAAAGATGTAGATCCGTTTTTTGATTAAGAAAAATTCAGATCTATATCTAATAAAGATGCAAATCTAAAAGCTTGAAAATGTATTAAAACACAAGAGCTGTTTAGACCCCCAAATTAAAAATTACGGCTCGATTGATTTTACTCTAACTTATACCAAGTGCGGAATAAAGTAAATGCAAGCGGATAAAAAATATAACTACTCTAAGTCATAATCAATAAAACATAGCAGAAATATGAAAGTTAAAAGAGTAGGGAAGAAGAATGCAAACAAAAGATAACATGCCAATGTGTTATTGAAGAGGAAACCTAAGTACTTAGCGTAAAACCTTTAAGCCGCCCTTTAAGCGGTAAATCGTTCCACTAGACAATTAGTTGGGATACACAAGTAGCAAGAGACCCTCCAAGCCTAATTTACCCAATGCACCTAAGCCCTTGAAGCTCCTACTCCAACAAGGCTTCTCGGAATCGTGTCTTGTCTAGCTCTCCAGATCCCGCAATACGCCCGATTGCATCTGCCAAAACTTGGCTACTTCCAATACTTCCTAGCAGCATCAAAACCTCACTTGATACTCTGAAAGAGTGTGGTAAGCGTTTGAGCTATTAACCTTTCAAGGATATGGAAATGGAGAGGTAGGAGTTGAAAAAAAAAACCTCAATAGATTGTGTAGAGAAATGTGGGTATAACAATCTCTAACTCTCAAGGTTTGTGACTAGGGTTTTCTCTCAGAAGCACTCCTCAACATCTATGGGTAATGATGGTATATATAATGTGGGTACAGAAAGTGTGTATTATATATGATAGTTCAGCAAAACAGAATGTTTCGCGGGTATTTCGCGGGAAGGCCTTACTTGCGAGACACTCACGAAATCCAGCTATCTCCATCCTGTCTTGACTCTTCGCATTCCAGTCATGTGTAGGGCACATGCTTCACTTCGCGGGAAGCTTACTTGCGAGCTACTCGCGAAAACAGTTTTAGTCTTCAATTGCCTTGAGTCTTCACACTCTCTCTCTCACACACAACCCTTACAAATAAATCCCACATAGAATACAGGGTACATAAGATTGAACAATATTACAATCAAATTTGGCACGGAATTAAAGCCAACAAAAACTAGTTGTAAAGTATACTAGAGAGTATACTAATGTGTATCGTCATTTCTATATGACTCATGTGCACATTCTTAGGGGGAGAAATTCTACCTCGTGCACATTTGTAGGGGGAGAAAGCCACAGGGGAGATGCATATACTAAGGGGGAGAAGATATCTTTTATGAGAAAACCTTTTTTGTTTGCTTTACATTATGCTTGTTTTCTCATTGTTTTATGGTGTTTTAAGTTATGTTTAGTATCTATGTTTTGTTGCTCTCATCGCATTGTATTTATATATTTGACATGCATTTATCCTTATATTATTGTGCTTTATTGGTTGCATGTTCAGATAATCATTTGCTTTGCTACATGATTATTGTGGTCATTTCCATGTGACTGTTTTGTGTTTGATCAAGTTGCTCATATGTTTTACAACATATTTACTTGATCTTATGTTTACTTGTTATATTATACTTGTCCTTTTATCACTTGATTTACCTTGGGGGTCTAAACAGCTCTTGTGTTTTAACACATAATCAAGGTTTCAATTGGTATCAGAGCGGGTACACTTATTTTGGTTTCATTACCTAAGTGGGATCCTTGACCCCTTGTATGTTTTGCCATGGATAGTGTTTTGTATGCATTCTATGGATGTTTGTGAGTGTAACATGCCATGTGTTTGTAAAAATGCCTCTATGAGTGTTAATCATCTTGATTGTGATGACATGTTACATGAATCATTGGGTGTTGTTGATATTCTTAACATCAAACTCATGAAGAAAGGAACTAAGAAGTTTCATAAGAATTTGAGCAAGTTTCGTTGTGAAAATGATGATTTGATTGCTAAGCTCAATGAATCCAATAAATTGGTTGAAAAGTATAAGAAGCTTGTTGAAAATTCTCTTGAAAAGCTGAAAGAATTTGAATGTTTAAATATGAACTTGGATGCTAAACTTGTTTTGCCTAACAAACTTGTTAATGATCTTAAATGTGAAAATGAATATCTTAAGATGCATGCCAAGTGTTTGATTGCTAAACCTATTGCTAATAATGATGAAAATATTTATTGCAATTATATTGTTGTACCCGATTTTGTGCCTATTATGTGTTCTATCTCAAAGGACAAATCGGTGTACATTCCTCCACACAAAAAAAAATGAAAAAGTGGAGAGAAAGGCTCTTAAGCCTAAGCCTCTATTTAGGTCCCATCCTAGGGAATTGAGTGGATCTAAGTTTGTTCCTAATTGCCACCAATGCGATGTGATTGGTCATATAAGATCTCAATGTCCAAAGTTAAAGAGAGAATAAACTCATGTTGCTAGATCCCTTCTCAAAAGGCCTAGTGGACCTAAACACATTGTTTGTCACCATTGTAGTGCCTTTGGTCATCTAAGACCTCATTACTCTAAGTTTCAAGCTCTTAAAAGAATAAAAAAAAAAAAAAAAAAAACTTAAGCATTTTGGAAGTTGTATTGTGCAAGCTAAACCGGATTTGATGGAAAATGGTAAGTTGTTGAAGAAAGTTTTTAATGTTTTTATCTCCTTGTCTATCTGCATCTCTGGTTCTCATTCTTCCAACCCTCGTCTCACTTCTCATGAGATACTCATTCCAAACAATTATTCCGTTTAGATGAAGAAGTGTTCCTATGGTTAAGCTTATGCTCTTTTAGTCCTTAATCTAATTCTTTTGATCTTTGTAGGACCTTTCATGCATTAGATGCTTCATTATCATGCATTTGTGCCTCTTGCATCTCTTTATATATGCATTGTTTGTGTTTTTGTTTTTGATCTTACTTTATTGCTTTTGTTTTGTGTGAGTAAAAATCCAAAACCACATAAAAAGTGAAAAATTCAAAAAATTTGATCGTATATGTTTGAGCAAATTTCACATGTGAGTTTGGCTTAGTACCTTTGTACTAATGGCGTAGTGCATTTACGAGCTTAATTTGTTATGTATGCACATCTATCTTTGTGGAAAAAATCTTGAAATCTATGTGTGACTGTTGTAAATTGATCTTCAAGTTTGTCATGAATGATTGGTCAATAGTTTTGTTGGTTTTGATACATGCATAGACTTGTGCCTATATATCTTCCCACACTTTTTATGTTTTTGTTTAAAGAGCTCATCAAATGTAAATCTCAAAATGAAAAGAGATAATGAGCTGCAAAAGCTATCGTACATACTAGTATTTGACTAGGAAAAAGGGAAAGTGACTTTTTATTGAAATGTATGGTGCTCAAAAAAGCCAAAGGCTTATTCTCAATATTGAAGTATCAAAAATTTCAAGTACCGATCTCAAAATGAGATGTATTGTTAAAAAATGTAAAGAAGCCAAATGAAAAGGTTCAAAGATATGTAATCATTTTCTTGTGGGAGGTCATATATGTTCATTTCTATAATTAAGATAGACCACTTGACTTAGTACCAGTTGTATATGACTTGATTGAATTGATCATTGAAACTTTACTCTAGGCTAAGGACTATTCCACATTTAATACACACACACAACACACAAGTCTAATGTTCAATGAATATCTATTTCATTTGTGCGATTGTACATGTTCAAATGTGATGTGTGTGTGCTCAACCATATGTGGATCAAACTAAAAAGATTTTTGTTCTTTTTGTTTGCTTTTGAAAGTGATTTGTATCACCCATATTTTTCAAAGTTTTTTAAGTTATTTTTATGTGAAAAACATGTTTTCTGGGTGTTTTCATCACTTATTTCATGTGTAAGTTCAGTTATGAGTTAAAGGGTCCAATTCTTAAGTTTCTCAACTTTGGATAGAGAGTTTCACGACTGTTTCGTGAGTAAGGCTTATTGATAATAACTTAATTTTGTATATTTATATTATTATTAGAAAGCATTATCATACTTATTTTGAGTTAATTCATACATTTTATAGTTGATTTTGAAATAATGCTGAATAATCAATTTTGTGCTTAATTAAATTTTAATGCGTGAATTTGTTTTTTGTAGGATAATGAAATTACATAAGTGGATTTGTGCAAAGAAGAAAGCTAATGGACTTTAATTTTACAAGGGCCATGATGAAGTTAAAGAAGGCCAACCCAATTAAATTCAAGTCCAATTGGAGCAAGGAATCAAAGGAAATTTGCACCTAATCCAAGTCCAATTCGGATTAAGATTCCAACTTGCACACTATTTAGTATTTGGAGCATAACTTTCGGTGCAGATGTCCAATCAAGATGATTCAAGTTAGGCTGGAAACCTAACTTAAAGGGCTACAATTTTGTAGTTTACCAAAATTCTGAATTCTGAAGTTAAATAGGCCAAAAACGTCAATTAAGTGAAGCCTAAAAACTTGGGATTTTCTCTAAACGGGAATTCAACTTATAATAGGATTCCTTGACCTATTTAAAGGCTCTTTAGGGCAAAATTCAGAGAGAGCTGCTGTAGAACATAATTTAGGTTTTTCTTAAAATTTCTTTACAGTTTTTAGAGTTTTATTTGTGTTATGACTTGCTAGAAGCTTTGCTAAGGTAAGGGGTGAAACACAACCGTTTATTGGTATGTTCTTAACAATTATTTATTAGTTTTAATGTTTATGTTTTAATGTTTTTTATTGTTTTACTCATCTACAAAAGTGTTTAGTTCTGTATAATCCTTTGATTTATCGTAGACTCTAGGCACGTTAAATGTTTAGTATTCCCTGTGAACTAATTCACTAGTTTTGTTTTGCCTAAAATCAATCAATTGCATGAAACTACCTTAGACAATTAATTCTGGAGTTTTTATTGTTAAATCATCCGACTAAGATCATTCTTCGTATGAATTTTAGTTGAATTATAAAATAAATATTGTTAAAACTACCAATAGATGTGTTGTGTGTGGATCCCTAAACCTTAGCACCTTAATATATTGTTATTTTCTCTCAATTTAAATTACCTTTGCTAAACTATCAAAAATCTCTTCAATTAAACGTTATTATTTTAGTTTTATTGTCTTGTGGTCTACTAATCAATTCCCTTTTCCCTGTGGATTCGACTTCGGACTTACCAAGTTATTACTTCGTGACAATCCTGCACATGGGAGCATTACATGTTTTCTGGGTGTTTTCGTCACTTATTTCATGTGTAAGTTTAGTCATGAGTTAAAGGGTCTAATTCTCAAGTTTCTCAGCTTTGGACAGAGAGTTTCGCGACTGTTTCGTGAGTAAGGCTTACCAGCAAAATTTTCACAGGAAGCTAACCAGTGAGAAACTAGTGAAAATTTTCAAATCAGCTTTTTAAAGGGCATTTCGTGGGACATTCGTTCTAAACGTCTCCCATCTTCTCCCAAACCCCTATTTTAGTGCTTCAACATCAAAACCCAACTAATTTCAAGTGTTTTACATTCCATAAACATCTTTAAGTTAATCTTTAACTCTTTTTCATTGATTTTGATTCTTAGATTATGTTTTTGGGGGCTTTTATGTTCATAGTTGTGATTTTCTCAAATGGGAGTTGGAAAACTTATTTTTGTCAATCTTTTTTTATTAGGTTTTGTTTTAAATGATGATTTGCTTAGGATGTTGGCCCTTGTGGCAAAAATAATATGTATTTAGGCAAGATTTTCATATGTTTATGCATTGTTTAACATAAATGTGTAGTGTGTGCACTCTAAGTGTTTGATAAAATGCCCAAATGACATTTTCTCACTGTTTTGGACTCCAATGAGTACCAATTTTTGGGGATTATGCATGTTTATCATGTTGTGATCATTGATTGTGTGTTTTATACACTTTGGCCCTTGAGTGCTTGCTCATGCATTGGTTATGCATCTCACATGCACACTAGATGCACCTTGCTGCACACACTCTAACACTTGACATGTTTTGCATTCACTCATGCGAGTTAAGTCTTTTTAGACCCTTTTAGCACATATAACTTGCTCTTGTGTCTATGTCATGCCTAGGTCTATATCATGTTCCATCATCCTTAGCATGTCATGTTTATTTTATGCTTTGTAGCATTGTATCTTTAAGATGTTTTATCTTTTGTTTAAGCTTCATTTTCTCATACATCTTGCCCCCCTCATGCATCATCTTTTACCCTTGTTCATTTTCCCGCTGTCCTTTTGATTCATTTGTCTATTCGTGACAAAAAGGGGGAGAGTATACTAGAGAGTATACCGGTGTGTAACATCGTTTCTATATGACTCATGTGCACATTTTTAGGGGGTGAAATTCTACCTCGTGCACATTCGTAGAGGGAGAAAGCCATAGGGGAAATGCATATACTAAGGGGGAGAAGACATCTTTTATGAGAAAACCTTGTTTTGTTTGCTTTACATTATGCTTGTTTTCTCGTTGTTTTATGGTGCTTTGAGTTATTTTTAGTATCTATGCTTTGTTGCTCTCATTGCATTGTGTTTATGTGTTGGCCATGCATTTATCTTTATGTTGTTATGCTTTATTGGTTGCATGTTCGAATGGTCATTGGTTTTGCTACATGATCATTGTGGTCATTTCCATGTGATTGTTTTGTGTTTGATCAAGTTGCACATATGTTTTACAACATGTTTACTTGATCATATGTTTACTTGTTACATTATACTTGTCCTTTTATCACTTGATTTACCTTGGGGGTCTAAACATCTCTTGTGTTTTAACACATAATCAAGCTTTCAAGATCCATTTTTTATTAAGAAAAATTCAGATCTATATTCAAGAAAGATGCAGATCCATTTTTATTTAAAGAAAAATTCAGATCTACATCCAAGAAAGATGTAGATCCGTTTTTATTTAAAGAAAAGTTCAGATCTACATCCAAGAAAGATGCAGATCTGTGTTCATTTAAAGAAAAGTTGAGATCTACATCCAAGAAAGATGCAAATCCATTTTTGTTTAAAGAAAAGTATTGGTTATGTGCAGATTATTGAAATTAAGAAAGAGATCACACCAATTTTTTTTAAAAAATCAAGATAATGCTTTAACAAAACAATGATTAACAAATCATGTTATGGATAACAAAAAGAATGCATCATCGTAAACAAGAAGTATAAAGAAAAAGAATAGGGTGATAGAAAACAGCCTCTTGCATGGAGCACTTCTTGTTCTTGAGAGGATGTTTTAGGGTTCAAAGAAACTTATTCAATTATCTTTGAAACCTAAAAACCCTAATTTTAGCAGCAAATATCAGAGAGAGGATTAGCAAATATGAGTAATTTGAGAGCCTAAAAACGTATGCCTCTCAAAGCGTAAAAAAGGTCCCCTGAATTATGAGATCCAGTTTCTATTTATCTAATCTCTAAAAAATAGGCAAGGACGATTAAAATGCGAATCAAGACGCATCCTTTTGCGAAAAGGTCGAAAAGGGTGTGCCTTATCATCACCCAAAGGGAGTTAGGCCAAAGCCCAAAAAGGGCCAATTCGGCACTCCAAAAGTGCCGAATGGTGCTCTTGGATGCCAAATGTTCTTTCGTGTTCGGGTGCCTTTTGGACTCTCTTGCTAGGGTTTTTTGATCCGGTCCTTGCACCTAGATGTGTTTTCATCCATAGTTTATGATTTTTTATCTCTCTTCCAAATAATTTAGACTTTTTAGAAACAATTATCTTATGGATAAATTCCTTAAAATAAATCTTGATAAAGTTTAGATTATTCATAATTTTATTGTTATCCAATCATCCCTTTTATTCCTATGCATGCATCCCTATTTTAAACACTAATTATCAACCAATCAAAAAATTATTTAATTAATTTTAATTGTCTCACCAATCAGAATTAATTTAAATTAATCATGCGTGATCGACTTTACTTAGACACAATGCATGTTGACCATACAAACTTGATCATGCGATATCTTTTGATCCGTTGGTCTGATTTGGAAACCAAACATACCATCACGACTGTTAGAATTTCAAGATCATTTTTATGATATGCAATGAATGAATTGATGCATGTAATGTAAGAACAAATTGATGTATGTAATGCAAGAATAAATCAATGCATGTAATGCAATCATGATTTTCGGCGTACATGAATGATCATTCAAGTCATTCTCCTTGATTAAGTCATGGGTGCAAAATTGAGTGTCTACATCTAATTGAAGAAAGCTTTATATGGGCTGAAGCAAGCACCAAGGGCATGGTATGATCGTTTAACGTATCTTTTGGATCATGGATTCAAAAAGGGGCAAGCCGACCAGACTTTTTTGTCAAATGAGATGAGAAATCTCTTCTTGTAGCTCAAGTGTATATAGATGACATTGTGTTTGGCTCATCAATTGATGCTCTTACTCAAGAATGTTCAAAGGAAATGAAGAAGGAATTCGAAATTAGCATGGTGGGGGAGTCAAACTACTTTCTTGGTCTTCAAGTGAAGCAATGAAAAGATGGGATATTCATATCTCAAGAGAAGTATGCCAAAAATCTAGTAAAGAGATTTGGTTTAGACTCCAAGAAACATGCATATACTCCAATGAGTTCCTCGGTCAAACTAAGCTCTGATCTAGCCGGTGTTGAAGTAGATCCAACTCTTTGTAGAAGCATTATTGGCAGCCTCCTATACCTCACTACAAGTAGGCCGGACATTGCCTTCAGTGTTAGAGTATGTGCTCATTTTCAAGCAGCATCCAAAGAGTCCCATATGACGGTGGTTAAAAGAATCATTCGTTATGTCAATGGAAGAGAAATTTGTATGGTTGGAGTTCATCAACATCGACAATCAAAAGGCTGATATTTTCACTAAACCACTTGATGGTCCTTGATTTGAATCTCTTTGTAAGACCATCAGTGTTAGTATCATTCCTTGACTCATTTCTCTAGTGTGACCCTCATTTGTCTCTCATTGATACATTCTTGTAGAATGGGTCTCACATGCCATCATGTTTCTTTTGTAGGTCTTTGTTTTGTTTTCCTGGTCTTTGTTTTGTTTTCCTTGTTTTTGTTGATCTTACATTTTGCTTTGTTTTTGAGTGTGTCAAAAATTCAAAAACCCATAAAAAGTATAAAATCTCAAAAGTTTTATCACTTGTGTTGTATATATGACATGTTGAGTTTGGCCTAGTACCTCCGTACTAATGGCGAAGTGCATTTACGAGCTTAGCTTGTTATGTATGCACATTTTTAAGTGTGAGCAAAATCTAGAAATCTACGTTTGATTGTTATAAATAGATCTTCAAACTTATCATGAATGATTAGTCAATAGCCTTGTTTGATTTTGATACATGCGTAGACTTGTACTTATATATCTCCTCACATTTTTTTTTTTTTTTTTGTCAAAAAGCTCTACAAATGTCAATCTCTAAAAAAGAGAAAGAGCTGAAAAAACCTTACTTCAAAAACTAGTTTGACTAGGAAAAGGTGGAACAAATTGTATTCAAAATGTATGGTGCCAAAGTCAAAAGCTTATTCATCAATGAAATATAAAAAATTTAATGACATCAATATAAAAAATTGAGTTGTATTTGGTCAAAAAGTATGAAAAATGAAAGCCAAATGAAAAGCTTTCAATCAAAACACTTTGGTGGGGGGGTCATATATGTTCATTTCTATTAGTGAGATAGGTCATTTGACTTTGTACTAGTTGTGTATGACTTAATTGAATTGATCATTTAAGCTTCATACTAGACTATGACCTAGTTCATACTTGATTCACACACACAACACACAAGAATAATGTTCAATGAATGCTTATTTCATTTGTGTGATTGTACGTGTTCAAATGTGATTTGTGTATACTCAATTGCTTGATGATCAAACCCAAAAAGATTTTTGAGTATTTTATTTTTTTTTGAAAGTGTTTTTGTGTAGCACTTGTGTTTTGAAAGTTTTTCCAAAAAGCCAAATATGTTTTGTTGAAAAACTTCTTTAGAGGCATTTTCGCGAGTAAGTCGTGAGAAAAGCTATCACATAGCCTAACCGCGAAAATGAGGAAGATAATTTTCATTTCTTCCAAAATTTCACATAGAGAGTTTCGCGACTCCCTCGCAAGTGCTTCACAAGAAACAGCTTCCCGCGAAATTTGCCCTGTGCTTTTGAGGCATTTTGCAAGTTATCCCATGAGTACTTCACGAGAAGCTATCCTGCGAAATGAGTGGATTTTCAATTTTAAAAGGGAAAACGGTGACAGTTTTTCAAAAACTCTACCTTGCCTCCTCCATGCCTCTCTTAACCCAAAACACTATTTTCTCTCAAATCTCAACCAAAACTCAGAGGATTTCAACTTTAAGACTTATCTAAGGTATGTTTTAACAAATTTTACTCTTTGATTCCTTAGATTAAGCCTTAGATTCTTAGATTTCTAGGGTTGGGGTTATTTTGAAAGAGGTTGGGAAAATTTTATTTTAAGTTAAATCTTTTCAAAATTTTTGATTCAGTTGTGTCCCATTGTGTTTGTTTGTATTTTTGTTGGTCCCTAGTGGCATTTTAACATGTATTTAGGCAAGATTTACATGTGTTCATGCATTGTTTCATATGTTAGTGTAGTGTGTGCACTCTAAGTGTTTGATAAAAATGTCCATATGGTATTTTTTTCATTATTTTGGACTCCATTGAGTACCAATTTTTGGGGATTACCATGATTATGCATGTTTAACATGTTTTGATCATTGGCTGTGTGTTTTACACACTTTGCCCCATGTGTGTTGTTCATGCATTGCTCATGCATCACACATGCACACCACAAGCATACTTGATGCACACACTTTAACACTTGACTTGTTTTGCATTCACTCATGCTATTTAAGTCTTTTTAGACCGTTAGCACTTATAACATGTTCATGTGCCTATGTTTGCTTGTCTATTTCCATTTTAGAACAATTTTTCTTAATTTTTTCATGTTTATGGACTAACTTTTATCTAATCAAGTTTGTTGCCATGTTTGTGTATGGTTTGTGTGTTTGTTCGTTTTGTAGATGTCTCCTCGTAAGTCAACCGCAAAGAAATCAGCAAAGCGACCTCGCCACTCCCCCAATTCATTTAGAAACAATGATGCTAACATGGCCTACTATGATCATTACAAGAATCTTTTGATCATCATGGAAAGGAGTGTGGACATTGAGTCCTTGGAGAACACATTCACTCTGGAAGTGTTCAAGGAGAGGAAATAGACAAAATTGCTAAAGCCTATCGGTGATGTGTATGAGTGCATCATCAAGGAATTCTTTGTGAATGCATTTGTGGAAGGTGACCACATCAATTGCTGGGTTTGGGGGAGAGAGTTCATGGTCTCTAGAGAATCAATTCAAGAGTTGTTAGAGATCCTTCCAGTAATTCCAAATACCTCTCTACAGTTTGATGAGAGGAAAGAAATGCTTGAGCCTCTTATGCAAGTTCTTAGAGGTCAGCACAAGAAAAAGGCCTTGTACACGATTGAGTTCTCTCCGGAGATGCGAGCTTTGGCCTATATCATGATTTTCAACCTTTATCTGGTGAAGAATTTGACAACCTTGTCGGGGCTGAGGACCATTTTCCTTCATGGTCTCTTCACTCACAAAGAGATTGATATTTGTGGTCACATCTACCATCTCTTCTTCAAGTGCATCAAGAAGAGAATGTCAAGAAGAGAAAGTCAAGGATCACTCTACCATTCCCAAGCCTTGTCATATCTCTAATATCAAGGGCAAGGGTGAAGATTCCAAGTGGATTCTTGGTCATGCAAAGGAAAGAGCCTATCGGTGAGCATACCATTATCTGGAGTAAAGCTCACATTCCAAGTCTAGAAATCGGTGCATCTCAAATTTCAAGAAACGAAGCTACAAAAGAAGGTGGCAACATCGAATAGGAGATTGGTCGATTCACTTTCATACTGGAGGATACTCCTCAGCCTTCTTCTCAAGCACAGGCTAGAGCACCTGACTGCCTTGATTTTATACTTGGAAGGGTAAAAGAAATGCATGCCATGATGACTTCACACATCGACTACTCCACGTGGTAGTTCACATACCTTCAAGGCCAAATCACTGCCCTATCTTCTCAGATTCAAGACCTGGAAAAATCAGACTTAGAGTCCGATACTTTCTTGGACCTTTGGCCATTTTGGTAAAAAAAGGGGAGTAGATTAGCTTGAGTGGGAGTATAGCCTAAGGGGGAGTAGTAAAACCATTGGTTCATTGGTTTATTTTGGTGGCTTATTTTGTTTCTAGTTTATATGCTTATTTACAGTGCTTTTGTTTAAAGCTTTCAAGTACTTTAGTTTAAAAAGTAGTTTTTCTTTAGTTCTTTGTGTATCTTGGTTTTTATAGCAGTTTCTTGATACTTTTAGTTATCTATTGCTTCTCGCTTTAGTTTCTTTATGCATCATGTGGTTTGTTGGACATGCAATTGATTTTTCCATTGCTCTTAATTACATTGCGTGTTCGGATGATCATTTACTTGTTAAATGTTCATTGTGGTCATTTCTAATGACTATTTGTGTATGATCAAGTTATGCTATATGTTCACATATCTTGTGTTTATCTTGATCGCATTTTACTTGTTCTTTATACATGCCTTGTGTTCTACTTGTCTCGTGCTTATTGAAGTTTATTTGTTATGTGTAAGTGTTTCAGGATATAGGTGTATATAGTTCAAGTGCTTCACAGCTTTTAGATTTAGGTGTGAGTGAGTTTTGCCTATGTTTCAAAACTCACGTTTAAGTCTAGAGTCTGTTTAAGGGTTTTGTCACGGAATAGCCAAATGGGGAGATTGTAAAGTTGTGATTTCCAACTAGCCTTTGTTGGCTTTAATTCTGTGCCAAATTTTATTGTAATTTCTTCAATCATTTCCCTGTATTTATGTGGGTTTATTTGTAAGGGATGAGTGTGAGAGATTGGTGAAGAATCAAGCGTCAAAGATGAATCAGTGCAAATTCGTGACTAGCTTGTGAGAAAGCAACCTGCGAATAGGCCACGTGTGAAACACATGACTAGAAGCTGAAGAGTCATGCTAGCTTATCATTTCGTGAGTACTTCGTGAGAAAGGCCATCTCGTGAGATACCCGCGAAACACTCTGTTTGGCAAAGTTAAGTTACTTTACCAAATTCTTTACCCACACTATATATATCCTCATTACCCACGAATTGTAAAGAGTGCTTTTCAGAGAAAAAACCCTAGCAAAAACACTTGAGAGTTAGAGATTGTTATACCCACAATCATCTACACATTTTCTCTTGGTTTTCTTCTACTCCTACCTCTCCATCTCTACATCCTTGAGAGGTTCTTAGTCCAAACACTTACCACACCCAATCTGAGCATTAAGTGAGGTTTTGGTATTGTTGGGAAGCATTGGAAGGAGCCATTTAGTGGTGGATGCAATCGGGCTGAATTGCAGGATCTGGAAAGGTAGAGAAGACAAGACTCCGAGAAGTCTGTTGGTAGTAGGAGTTTGGAGGGTTCAAGTACATGGGGTAGACTAGGCTTGGAGGGTCTTTTGTTATTCATGTACTCCAACTTTATTCTCTAGTGGATCGATTTCGACTTGAAGGGTCGTGGAGAAGTTTTTTGCCAAGTTCTTTGGTTTCCTCTTTGATAACACATCTTGGTGTTATCTTATGTTTGCATCTCTTTTCCCTACTTTTTAAGATTTCATTTTATTGTTCATTGTGGTTGGATATGGCTTAGAGTAGTGTTATCGGCATATTGCACATATTTACTCTTATTTTGCCCTTTGATAAGTTAGGGTAAAAGTAATTAAGCCGAAAATTTTAATTTGGGGTCTAAACAAGCTCTATTGTTTCACACTAATTTGAGCTTTCAATTGGTATTAAAGTGGGTACACTTTGTTGGATTTCATTATTCTTGTGTGATCCTAGAGCCCTCCTTGCTATGGACATGGCAATGGAAAAAGCTAACATGAATTGTGGTTCATGTGTTTGTGATAATGACTCTATGAGCATCTTTGGAGATTGTCCTAGTAATGAGCTCTTAGAGTTATTAAAATCAAAGAAACATGCTAGAATGTTCATACACGTGTTGAAATGTTTAAAGCATAGAAATCACATGCTTCATAATAGTTTATGTGAGTCTAATTCCTTGATTGAAAAATATAAGAGGAGGAATAGACACTTGTGTAATAAGCTTGATGGTTTAAAAAGAAAGCTTGATGGTTGGAGTGGTGTCTGTTGGCTACCAAAACAGTGACCTAGTGACCAAATGGGGGAAGGGGAAGCTATTGTGTGTTTTTGGAAAATATTTTACTAAATTTTCAAAGCAAAACATTTTACCACTTTTTATAAAGGATTTTATGGTAAATATATATATATATATATATATATTACGAGTTTGACTATATTTTACCTGCAAAGAAACACTTGAAAGTGGGTAAACAATAATTTTACTTCTAAACAAACGAAGCGTAATTACACAATAATTTTACAATTTGTTGACAATTAATGAGGTGGTAGCTTGTAATTGATATTTAATAAAATGCTAATAGTGGTGGTTTCATGTAAAAATAATGTTGTACCATCACAATTTGTCACCTCTTATTTTGTGAAAACGTTATGAAATTTTTTTTTGTAGCATGGTTAAATTATATATATATATATATATATATAGAGAGAGAGAGAGAGAGAGAGAGAGATTAATTGATTGATTGATTGATTTTGTTAAGTTATGTTTTTTACATAACATTTATGTTGGCTATATTCTGTCGATGCCTTGTGGCAGTTCGACCACCTATCGCAGCAATGCATGACGCCCACAGAGTTTAGCAGGCCTTGGGGCTTGGGTGCTATGAAGAAGGGTATACCTTTGGGGTGTGATTGAAAAAATGAGCCAATTTTAATCTGGTTACCAAAGGTAAGTGAAGTCGCCACCAATCATTAGGTTTTTACTAAGGTGTGATTGGTCACCTGGCTCTATTTGATTTTCATACTGATCTTAGGCTAAGAAAATGTCGTTTTTCCTAATATGATACGGACGGATAAAAAATCTTGATTCTTGAGTTTGGAAGTCTGGTTACGTGTGGGGAAGGTGTTAGGCACCCTATAACGCCTGTTCGTAGACAATTCTTTGTTTTGGTAAAATCTTAATTTAAGGACAGTGGCAATTAAAAATCAAGCTATTGGTATGAGCTTTCAGGGCTTTAAAGGAATTGGGCTTTGACGTTTGGTTTAGGAAAGGGTGTGTCTTGATTGATGCTTCCCTAGTGTGTTTGGAATTGTTGCCAAATTTCCACGACAAAAATCCGACAGCATTTCACATTGTTTTCATGGCGAAAATCTAGCTACGCTTTGCCTCAAGTGCATCATAGCACACAAAACACTATTCTCACCATGCCTTCAATGGGGGTGCCCTATTTTCGTGGCGAAAATCCGGCAGAGTTTTGCGTTTGGGGCGCTATGGCGCACCGGCAGGGTTTCATGCTTGTGTATGTAACACGTGCCAACATGCTTCTGCTAGGACGAGCCAGACCTCTTAAAGCATTAATCATATTGATGTGTGTTGCATACACGGGGAAGCCAATGTCACTCAGGTGACATAGATCGAGACAATCACACTGCGATGATCATGCACACAATGTAGCATGAATATGCACCTACAACAGTTGCCTTGGGCACATACCCACACTACAAGGTCAAAAGCACTCATGACTAGGGAGGGCCACTCACTTAGCCATGAGAGTCCATCATACAAAGTGCATGATCACCCACACATGGGCACACACACTCATCATGCACAATGGTATCAGATAGAGCGGGAAAGTAAACCAAACGTTGCCAACGTTCAAAGGGTATGGCCCAGCAAGGTGCAGAAAATGTAAAATAGACATATGCCATTCCCAAAGAATATGGCCCAAGCAAAGTGCAGGAAAGATAACATATACATGGAGAGGGAATCCTAATACATGATTCTAGGAAAAAGGCTAAAAGAGAGAGAGAGAGAGAGAGAGAGAACCACTTGGGGTGGCTAGGCCTCCTAATCTACTGAACATTTCCCTTTTTGGGCTTGCATCTTCTTGCTTGCATCCTTGCCCTTTTTTCTTACGCCTAGGAGGTAGCGTTCTTGCTCCAAACGTCCTTACTTCAAGCATGTATATGCAATGACAAAGGAAAGACAAGCTAGGAGACAAGCAAAGGAGATGGCAAAGAGATAAGTAAGGCATGCAAAGAGATAAACTATCAAAGAGAGCCAAACGGGGGCAACCAAGCATGTTATCAAACAAAAGGCGGTGTCCTAAGAGGACAAATGTAGGTTTGGATGGGGTGTCCATAATTCCATGAGATTGGAGTATGGATGATACACGTGCTATCAAGCAAAATTCCCTAAAGGGACTCGGGAGCTCGTGTATCAATGACGGGGGTGAACCCGCACGAGATTGTAGTAATTAGGCTTGATGACACAAGCAAGGAGATGGACTCATGCATGAACGTGTAGACAAGCATGCAAAGATGCAAAGAGACAAGGAGAGCCAATGAGGTGTCACAAAATAGGTAAGGCAAGCATAACATCGCTCTAAGCGAAAAAAGAGGTATGCATCAAGAAAATCAACATCATGGAGTTGGGTCTCACATATGGTTACACCCAAATAATCCACAAGTGGGACGAATGCAACCAAACACAAGCAAGTGGCCCCAAAGACCAACAAGCTCAAGCCCACGAAGGGCACCAAGCATGGCAAACCCTAGATCTAGGCAAGCAAACATGGATATAAAGCATAAAAGCATAAAAGCAAGGAAGCAAGCATACACATGTGTAGACATCGCATTTTGTACGCCTTCAATTTGCGTGCTGGACCCTTAAAATTTCAAAAATATTATCCTTTCTACATGGGGCCATGGAAACATCTAGATTGACGTGGCGTAACCCACTCAGGCATCAGAGCACTCAAAGTGCCATTTCATGTCAAATTGACCAAAATGCTCCTCGTCAACCTTGGGTTAACCAAAAGTCAAAGTTGGGTCAAAATCATCCCAAAACAACATTTTCATGTTTCTACATCAAACCCGAGCTACTCAGTGATTTTTGTCAACTTTGACTAAGGATGACTCTTGGAGGCACCAAAAACCCTAATTTTGATCCGATCATTAGAATGGGATCGGAATAGTGCCATTGCAAAAAATATCAAATTCCTTTTACAACGACTATTCATGGGTCAAAATCGGAGTTAAAACAATTGAGATATCTAGAAAACCGTAAAAGAGTGTCAGCATGCTTCTTGAGGCCATAGCTTTTGATGCGACTGTCGGATTTTCAATTTCTTAGTGTTCTAAAAACTAGACATGCAGAGTTTTTTAGGGACACCAATATCAGCTCAATACAAGTTCGGAAAGGCCTTCAAATATGCATTCAAAGTCAAACTAGGATAAGGCCAAAATTGTTGATGTCAGCAAGCTAGCCGGTGCACCTTGTGCGTCGGCAGCTAAAGGGTCACCTTTTCACCATAAAAGCCTCTAGACAATTTCTGGGTAGTTTTTGGACAATTTCTCTCTTTCTCTCTCTAATTTCTCTCCTAACCACATCAAAACACCTCCAAAAATTTTAGATTTTCATCTTTTTGCATAGTGTTCTTGCACCTAATCTTCATTTCTTTGCTTCCATACCTTGGATTTGAGGTTTAGGTGTGTGGATGTAGCTTTAAATCCACATATTTTTAGGCTCCTTGCCACGTTTGTGCTTAGATCTACATGTTAGTGCTTAGATCTATGTCCCTATGCTTAGATCCATGTGTTTATATGCTTTGTGCCATGCTTGTGTGCTCAGATTTATGTTGTTTGCTATGACATGTGCTACTTTAGCCCTTTTGTCTCTTGATATCTCTCTTTTTTGCTTTTTGGCCTTTCCGGTAGGGTGTAGATCTAGATTATGTGGTCTAGGCCTACATCCGCACATCTAGGCCTATATTAAAGGGTTTGGATAATTTCCTTTGCATGCCATGTTTGCTTGTTTGCTTCTATGCTTTATAATTATGTTCGCCTCTCTAGATCTAGGCTTTGCTATGTACTTTGTGCCCTTTGTGGGTTTTGTGATTAGGTGATTGCATCCATCCCTCCTAGGGTTTGTTTGGATGTGACCACCTGTGGGATATGCCTCCGTGGTGTCGGTGTGCTTGCTTTGCACCTTCCTTTGCTCCATGCGATGTTGATATGCTTTTGTTTCTTGCTCTGTGCCACCCGTTTGGCTTTCTTTGAATCTATGCTTCCTTGTTGCACGCTTGCCTACATGTTCATGCATGAGTCTATGGGTCGTCCATACTTCAATCCAATGGAGCTATGGACACTTGATCCAAACCTACATTTGTCCTCCTAAGACACCCCCTTTTGTCTGATAACATGTTGTTTGCTCTTTTATATGCTTAGCATGCTTTGTTTGCCCCCGTTTGGCTTTCTTTAGGAGTATGTTCTTTGCATGCTCTCCCTATCTCCTTTATTTGTTTCTTTACTTGTCTGTTGACTTGTTTCTTTTGTCTTTGCATGTACACACATGGAGCGAGGATACTTGGAGCAAGAGTGTGACTTCCTAGGCACTAGCAAAAAGGGCAAGGATGCAAGCCCACAAAGGGCAATGATTAGTAGATTAGAGGGCTAGCCCCTCCAGAGCGGTCTCCTCTTTCCCTCTCTTTAAGCCTCTTCTCTAGAGCATTTATTTGGGTCCCTATTTGTGTACCTCCTTTTATTTTCCTGCTCCTTGCTTAGGCCGCGTTTCTTGAGTATGGCAATTTTTGTTTTACTTTTCCTATATCTTGTTGGGCCATACCCTAGGAATGTTGGTAATGTCTGGGTTATTTTTTTTTTTTATTTTTTTATTTTTTTCACTCTGTGTGATAGCATTGTGCATGATGCATGATATATATTTGCCTACGTGTGTATGGGTGATTGTGCACTTTGTATGATGGACTCTCATGGCTATGTGAGCGACCTTCTCTAGTCATGAGAGCTCTTGACCTTGTAGTATGGGTATGTGCTCAAGGCGATTGCTGTAGGTGCACATTCATGCTATATTGTGTGCGCAATCATCACCATGTGATTGTCTTGATCCATGTCACCAAGTGACATTAGTTTCCTCATGTATGCGACACGTATCAGCTTGTTCTAACACTTTAGAGGGCTTCAGCTCATCATGGTGTGAGTATGTCAATACATGTCGCATACACAGACGCGAAACCCTGTTGGTGCACCATACCGCACCAAATGCAAAAATTTGTTGGATTTTTGGCGTGAAAATGGGGCATCCCCATTGCCGTATTCCCATGTTAGAAGCTTTGTGAGAATAGCGTTTGGCGTGCTATGACGCATCTGAGGCAAAGCGCTATTGGATTTCCGCCACGAATATAAGGTGAAATGTTGCTGGATTTTTGCTGTGGAATTTGGTAGCGACTTCAAACATACTTGGAAAGCATCAATCGGGACCACACCCATTCCGAAACCAAACCTCAAAGCCCAACGCAATTAAAGCCCCGAAAGCTAATGCCAATAGCTTGTTTTCAACTGCCAATTTCCTAAAATTATGATTTTACCAAAACAAAGGATTATCTCCAGACAGGCATTGTGGGGTGCCTAACACCTTCCCCACATGTAACTAGACTTCCAAAGTCAAGAATCAAAATTTTTTGCCCATCCAAATTAGATGAGGAAAAATGACATTTTTCTTAACCAAGGATCGGTAATAAAATCAAATTGAGTCAGGTGACCAATCACACCTTAGAAAAAACCCACTGATTGGTGGCAACTTCACTTACCCTTGGTAATTTCCATAAGATTGACTTAGATTCCAGTCACACACCCAAAGTATGACACACCTCCATATATAGCGTGCGAGCATCGCCGTGATGGGTGGTCGAGTAGCCGTGAGGTGTCGACAGACTGGCGATTCCACTGGGGATACTTAGAGAGTTTAGCCTTTAGAGCTTTTGATAAAATCCTAATCTTTGGACATTGGCTTTCAAAAACATTGAAATGGGCATTTAGCCTCCAGGGCTTTCTTTTTGAAACTGCTTTTACTATATCCTAGTGAACTATTTTCAAAACTCGAAAAATATTTTCCAAAAAAAAAAAATTTCAAATGGTTTTCCAAAAACCGGCTTTGAGGTATTTTCATATGCGTGAAGCTTTACTGCTTTGCTAAAGCATGCTTTACAGCTTTCCTTCACATGTGGGAACCTAGGTCAGTAAGATTTAATTTCTGCCAGACCTTTATTTGCACTTATATCTGTTGTACTTGGAAAGTCTTTCCTCTTTCATTTCAAAATGCATGACATCACCCCACATATTAAGTCAAACCCGGGCTTAGTGTTGAAGGCTAATACTGGATGCTAAACTGTAGGCCTTTCTTGGGTCTATGGGTGGACAGGATTATGCTGAAAAGGCCCCCTTGATTCGCTCTTTCCCACAACTTCTATGAAGGGAAGGATTTGGTGATTGAGTTCCCCCCCTAAGAATAGTACCAACTTACCAGTTAAGCTGTGTCTCATATAGTTGGCCTAGACTACGTCAAACCCGTGAGGACTAGGTAGAGCCAAATCCGAGTGAACATCCCAACCTAGGGTAGGATATCCTTCATAGGATTGTTTTCAAAAATGAGTCAAGGGGAAAATGTCCATTTCCGTTTGCAGGTTTGCCCTTTTTGCTTGCATCAAAGAGTCATGCTCTAATGTAGGTTCTACCCATCCTATTTACACAGCACCTATGATTAATCCATAGGGAAAAGCAACCCCGATGCTTGCACATTAGATCATACCCGGTTCCTAAGGGTTTCCAACCTTACAAGGGCATGCATGCATACACTAATGGCTCCATCATGTAAATGTGTACAGATAAAAAAACTCTGCATTAAGGAGGACGTTGCTCAGAGTTCAAGATCTTTTCCGAGAAGGCAAAGCCATCTAGAATGAAGACTTTTCATTGTAAATTTGAATTTCCTTGTATTGTAAAAGGCCCTCTATTGGAGCCATTGTCTATAGCTCATGATCTTGGGGCATTGTAAAAAGCCAAATTTCATAAAAAGACATTACTTTTCCATGTAATCAAAAGAGTGTTAGGGTTTGTGCCCTAAAATCCAATTTATTGGTATGTCATAAACAATTAAATTATTTAATTACATGAGACTATTTATAAATGAACTAATGAGACATTATCTTAGTCCATAAGATGCATAGTATGTGATTTATGTGATTTAGTCACAAAAGATATAAATCACAAGTTCTTTGTAAACTTAGAATTTTAGTTCGTAGTCGGTGATGAAATTGGGCATTTCATCTGCGAAGATTATAACATATCAACTAAGATGATTTATCTTGATCATGGAAATGGAGACTTCTAGTTGACATGTTGATATGTTTTAAGAGTTAAGACATATTGAACTGGATTGCTGTGAGATTTATTATTCTCCTAATGACTATCAAATGAATAATAAATCTCACGACTTCTATTTACATCAACTCTAAATCCTGAGAGAATAATAAACCTGGTCATGAAGTGTAGGGTGCGTTGATATATCAGGAGTGAGATCTAAAGTCACGATCAAAACCACAGTATATTGGGCAGTCGCATTTAATGTTGATGGAACATATATTAAGATGGAATTCACAATCTCTTATCAGAGATATAAAATATTCCCTTGAGATAAGTTTAATGGATTTGGTTATTCAGAGTATTGTGCCCAACCACTTTAGTAAGCAGTTATTAAAGTATATATTTATGAAATTGGATTTCATAAATATATGATGAATAACTTAAAGGATTAAACCGGGTACTCAAGGATTAAGATGTAGTAATTTTCAAAGTGGCAGTTAACATTCAAGACTTTATATTACTACGAATATTTTAATGAAGAGGTTGTATGTATAATAAAGTCTTGGGATATAATTTATTAATAAGACCTAGTGAGTTCTAAGCAACGGAAGACATCCTAAATGCTAAGGTTAGGATCAATATGACTTAATTCAACTTCTAAGTCTCAACCAAAAGGTAAGGGTGGTAAGAAGCGGAATGATAATACCAAACAGTTGGGCAAGTTAGTTGTCCAAGGAGTTGCCAAAAAGGAAATTAGACTCAAAAGCATGACCTAAAGGAAAGTGTTTCCATTATGGTAAACCTAAGCATTATCCATAATTGTAATTTAGATGGAAATTTACATGTTTTACTTTTAAAGAGAAAGTTTCCATCCTTTAGTATTTTATGTTTTAGCACTTAAATTTGGGTCTTATTAAATTAAATGATTTTCTAGACTGGTGAAAAATGGGCTTTTAGAACCATTAGTTTTTTTTTATATTCCCAGTCTATGAATTCTATTTAGAGGATAATATGACCTAGGGTTCCTTTATTGTAAAGGAATATAGTTCCAATGACTTCTTTAAGTCAGTGCAAACATGAAGGAGGAATATGACTCTTTTAGAAATGGTAAAGTACATGATAAGTATTTCTATTTACTTATTTCTTTTGAAGATATACTCTAATTATTACTATACATTTTCTAAAATTGATTCCAAAAGTTTGTTCCTAGGACATTTGTCAAATTGTGGATTGGGTGAAAACCTAATATATGATACTTCCACTTTTGGAGATGTCCAGCACTTGTGCTAGAAAGGAAGTCTAACAAATTGGAATCAAAAGGTAGAAAAATGTATGTTTATGTTGGGTTTCCAAACGGAATTGTGGAAAATCATTTTAGTAGTCATAAAGATAACAAGGTGTTTGTATAGTACAAATACAAAATTTCTAGATAATGACTATGTGAATAATCTTAAAGCTAAATGTAGAACTATTCTAGAAGAAAAATGTCAGCTTCTGTTGTAGGAAAACTATAAAATACATTTAAAAATGAGATGGTTGTATTAGATACACCACAATACACTATTCTATAGATAGCTAGTACACCAGTATAATATCGTAGTGAGAGGATTATCAAATTACCTAATAAATTCATACTTTTGGGATAAACTTGAGAAGTTATCCCACAAGAATATGAATTTGATCCTCGATCCTATGTAGAGGCAATAGATGATATGAATATGGATTACTGGATCAAAGTTATGTAAATAGAATTAGATTCTATTTAAAAATCTAGAACTTGTAGAGGCGCCTAATGGCATTAAGCTTATTGTTTTCAAATAGGTCTACATGAAAATGAGATTGATAGATTTGAAGGTGTAAACTTTTAAAGTCAAAACTAGTAGCGAAAAGATTTATTCAGAAAGAAATAGATCGATTATGAAAAGATTTTTTCACTAATAGTCAAGTTTGACTCTATCTAGATTCTCTTATCCATTATATTTCATTTAGGTGAAATATGACAATGGATATCAAGAAAGCTTCTCTTAATGGCAATCTTGAGAAAGACATCTATATGATGTAGTTAGACTAGTTCATAGCAAAGAACTAGTTATATTTAATATACAAGTTGCTTAAAATCCATTTATGGACTAAAGCAAGCATCTAGATCATAGAATATCATTTTTGATCAAGCAATCAAATTGTTTGATTTTGATCAAGTAGTGATAAGCCTTATGTGTGTAAAAGCTATATAGAGTAATAAATCTCTTAATGTATGTTGATGACATTCTAATCATTTAGAATGATGTATAGATATTGTCATCAATAGAGTTTTTATTGTCAAGACCAGTTTGATATAAGGTACTTGGGCAAGATTGGTCATATCCTAAAAATTAAATATTGGTAAGATTCAGAAATTAGAATGTTGGGTCTATCTCAAACTACTTAAATAGATTAATTCTACCCAAGTATAGCATGTGATACTTCAAGAAAGGATTCCTACCTTTTAAGTTTAAAGATCTTTAGTAAAGGACTATAGTCCTAAGACTTATAAAAGAAAGGTCATATGAAGATTGTTCCTTATACCATGTTAATAGGAAGTCTCAGTTATGCTATACTATATGCTAGGCCAAATATCTATTTTGTAGTGGGCATGATAAGCAAATATCAATTAAAATCTAGGATTACTTAATTTAGTGAGAGCAAAGCATATACTCAAATATCTTAGGAGAATGGGAGATTATGTGCTTATCCACAAAAGTGAGGATTTGATAATTACTGGTTGCATAAACGCTGACTTGTAGTTTGACTGTGATTTATGAAATTTGACTTCAAGATATGTGTTCTTCCTAGGTGATGAAGATACATATTAAGCGTAAGTATTATCTCATTAGAGAAATATGAGTATGTGGGATTATGATTTACTCTAAAGGGAAGTAAGTGTCAGATATATGCAAAATTGTCTTTGAGGGCAAATGGGAGATTGTTAGGGTTTATGCCCTAAAATCCAATTTATTGGCATGCTAAATAATTAAATTGTTTAATTATATGATACTATTTGTAAATGAACTAATTGGACATTATCATAATCCTTGAGATGCATTGTATGTGATTTAATTACAGAAGATATAAATCACAAGTTTCTTGTAAACTCAAAATGTAGTTCGTAGTTGGTGATGAAATTGGGTGTTTCATCTATGAAGACTATAGCACATTAATTAAGACGGTTTGTCTTGATCATGGAAGTTGAGACTTCTAATTGATGTGTTGATATATCTTAATTGTGTAAAACATATTGAACTGGACCGTTGTGAGATTAATTATTCAATTAACAACTGTCACCTGAATAATTAATCTCACGACTTCTAATTTCATAGACTCAATCTTGAGAGAATAGTGAATCCAATCATGAAATATAGGTTATTTTGATATATTAGGAGTGAGATCTAATTTAATGGTTAAAACCTCAATATGTTAGGTAACCACACGTAGTGTTGAGCGAACACATATTCTCAAGATGAAATCCATAATTTCTTTCTATAAAGACACGAAATATCCTTTGAGATAAGTTTAATAGGAATCGGTTATTCAGGGCCGACCACTTTAGTAAGGAGTTACTAAAGTTTATATTTATTGAAATTATATTTCATAAATATAAATAACTAAAAGATTAAATCGGGTACTTAAGGAATAAAATGATTGTTTACAAAGTGACCGTTCATTATGACTTTGTTCACTGTGGATATTTCATGGAGGGATCAAATAATATCATATTAGAGTCTTGGAATATAATTATTAATAAGGCCTAGAGTGAAATTATACTTCCATAGTGGTACTTGTTATATAATTAATGGTAACTTTGGACATGTCAAGAATTGATAGATAAGTTTGAAGCCCATTGGAGGTAGAACCTTATTAGTCATTTTGGTCTCATCCCAAGCCACACTCTTAAGCCCTATTGGGTTGGTCCAAAAGGCTAACCCAATTAGATAATCAGTTATTTATTTACTAAAAGTTATTAAATAAAGTAACTGCTAAGGCAGTTAATATGTACGTATGATAAAAAGAAGATAAAACAGTTTTTCTCTGCAGTGTCTTTTGAATACACTTTTCTTTGTAGAAAATCAACATACTTAAGAATTGATTGAGAGACCACTCATCTTGGCCACCATGTGGAATTGGGATGAAGATTGATGATATTTTCAAGTCTTGTTTTTGAATTTCACTGCATTAAGGTATGCTTTCTGTTTTTTGTTCTAGAACTTAAGGTTATATGTTATCTCTCATGAATGAAGTAGATCCTTGTGTTTCTTCCGCTGTGGGTTTTGATGAGATGCAAAACCAGTTTTTCCAACACCATTATCAAAGGCTACTCTCATCAATTAGTAAATTAATTTTATATTATTTGTTAGGATATATTTCCTCAAATTAAGGGATAATATTTAACAAGTATTTAATTCAAGTAAAACTTTATGATTTAAATTTCAGCAAATTTAAATTCGATTCAAACCAAAAATCTATTATAAAAAATTATAAACTTAAATCCCGAACAATAGCCCACATTTTCTTTCTAAAAAAACCCCCACGTTTCGCCTTTTACTCCAACTAAATGTTTATTATTAATATTTTAAGAACAATTAGTTAGTAAATTAATTTTATATTATTTGTTATGATATATTTCCTCAAATTAGGGGATAATATTTAACCGCTGTTTAATTTAGACAAAACTTTATCATTTAAATTATTTTCAAACTAAAATTTTATTATCAAAAATTTCTAAATTTAGATATTTCAATAAATAAAAATTCTATTTAAACTAAAAGTCTATTATAAAAAATTCTAAACTTAAATTCTAGACAACAACCCACATTTTCTTTCTAAAAAAAAAAAAACCACATTTTGACTTTTACTACAATTAAAAGTCTATTATCAACATTTTAAGAATAACTAATTAGTAAATTAATTTTATATTATTTGTTATGATATATTTTCTCAATTTAAGGGATAACATTTAACTACTGTTTAATTTAAATAACCTAAAATTCTATTAAATTAATATTTTTTTTCTTCAGAATATTAAGTTACAAGATTCTTAACCAAGGATAAGGTTTAACAATAATTTAATTTAGATAAAACTTTATCATCTAAGTTTTAGAAATTTAAATTCTATTCCAACTAATAGTCTATTATCACAATTTATATATATATATATATATATATAGCCATAGATTTTTGATATAATCTCTCTTAACCATTAAAGTCATTCTTATAATTAAATCACACACAATACACCCCATGTTGTTATATTTTTTTCACTTTTTTTTCCAAGATGCAACTTACACTTATATTTTAATTTAATAAATTTATCTTACTTATTGTTCTTTGTTTCTAAATTTGTGTACAAAATATTATGCTAAAGGAAGTTTCCAACTAATAGTCTATTATCACAATTTATATATATATATATATATATATAGCCATAGATTTTTGATATAATCTCTCTTAACCATTAAAGTCATCCTTATAATTAAATCACACACAATACACCCCATGTTGTTATATTTTTTTCACTTTTTTTTTCCAAGATGCAACTTACACTTATATTTTAATTTAATAAATTTATCTTACTTATTGTTCTTTGTTTCTAAATTTGTGTATAAAATATTATGCTAAAGGAAGTTTACTATAAAGAAGAAAAATAAGAAATTTTTCTTACTTATTGTTCTTTGTTTCTAAATTTGTGTACAAAATATCATGCTAAAAGAAGTTTACCATAAAGAAGCAAAATAATGGACATCCATTTAAGTTAAAGTCCAAATTTTAAACAATTAGAATTTAAGTAAGAGATTTAGAGTTCAATCACCGCTTACATGAAAAATTGATTGATGTCTTGATCTGATGATAAAAAGTTATTATTAAGAGTAAATGCTATAAACTGAAACTCTCTAAAAAAAATTAAAGCAATTTTTTTATTAGAACTATTTACTTATTTTATAATTTATTATTAATATTTATTTAATAATTTTACTTTAATTATTTTTAAAAATAAATTAACTTTCATATAAATTTTCATGAAGCATGCATCCTACCGAATGATACCAGTATATGTATAAAAAAAGCTGGCATATTAGCACACTAGCAGTGCATCTTTTTATTCAAAATAAATTACCATTCTTATAATAATAATAATAATAATAATAATAATAATAATAATATTCAATTCAAAGTTTTTGTTTTTTTTGAGAATCATTCAATTCAAAGTTGGAAGTTGAAAGTTGGAACAATACATAGCAGGCTTCTACAGGAAATCCAAACATTGGTTTCCAAACCGTAAAATAGAAGCTGACCAAAAGACAAGTCCTACCTACATACTTTCTTCCTTCTTTCTCTCTCCATATTTTCTTCTTCTTCTTCTTCTTGGCTTTCAATTGCGGAGAAAAAAAAAAAAAAAAAAAGCTTTAGAAAACTTCCTCTACAAGTTTCTCTGTAACAGTTTAAAAAAATCTCTGAGATTTTGTGCGTGCTGTTTCCATGGCCGGCCGTTTCGAGAAAAACCCTTTTCAAGAAGAACAAGAAGAAGAAGTCAATCCCTTCTCTGTGAGTCTTTCTTTCTCACTACATACTGTCTCTGCACTCATAGTTCAGCTCCTATCTATCTTTTATAGTTTGACTAACTGAATGTAGTGGTCGTATAGAGTTTAGACTCTGTAATATTGTTTTTAATTGTTGGATCCAGTAACTTTGTTTATTTGCTTTTTATGTTGTTCTCATTTTGAGCTTGTTTTGTAGTTTGACTTTGAAGTCCATGATTTTTTTTTTTTTTTTTTTTTAAATTATTGTTTTGTAAATTTATTTTACTATGGGTTTCTTATAAATTTAGCATATGAAGAATTAAATTTAGATTTTCTGTTAATTTTGATCATTCTTGTTTTATAATTTAATTAGTCTCAAACTTTCTTTCCAGGTCTTAATGGGTTTTTTAAACTATAAATTTTTTAGCTGATCTAGTAGTTGCTTTTGTAACAAGATATATGGATTGGATGATTGAAGTACCTTACTATGCTTAAGGTGAAAGAAAAATGTTTTTTTTTTTTTTTAGATGTGTGTCATTCTAAGATGAGTGAATTTTTTTTAATCTAAAAGATGATGTTAATTGATTCTTAGTAACATTTAATTTCATTTTTCTTATGGTGTACGTTGAGTGTTTCTCATACTGTTCATTCTGTTTGGTGTCCTGTGTTTGATTAGATTGATTGGACAACCACCAATGGGCTGAAGCATTCCACCCTTAGTGGTGGAGTGCGGTCATGGGTTCAATCCCTTATCAGCGCGTGAGTTACTTTACTTAGCTAAAAAAAAACGATGAATTGAATAACAGTTGTACCTAAACATTTATGATATATTTTCCGACCTAAAGGTTTTAGTTGTCATCGATACATAAATATATACTTCTTTGAATTTCTAATGATATAATTTCTTTCCTTCAGCTAATATTGTTGATATATGTTTTGGACAAACTCTTGCTGCAACTTCTCACTATAATTTTTACAAACAGGATCCAGCAGTTAGGGGAAAGGCATCAGGGCAGTCAAACTATGGTGGAGGTTCATTTTTCACTACAGTGAGTGATTTTTTCCCCTTCTTTAAGCTGTTATGGAACTCCCCTGTCCCCTTCTCCTCCAGATTGACAATTCATATATCTGTTAGATAATTAATTCTATATTGGACTTCATGCTTTTTGGTTTCAGAGTAATCTGTTATAGTTTGATTTTTTACTTGCAAACTGTAGTTTAATCTTTAATAGAAGAGGTGCACTCTTAATGACTTTAGTTTTCTCCTTAGATGTTTATATCACTCTTTTGTTAGCTGCAATTTTTTCTTTTTGTTTGAGTTAACTTTCTCATTAGTCTACTAGCAAAATCTAACTAGATCAAAATATAAAAGCATTCATGTTGTGGGAAGTCTATGCAAATAAATTCTCTTCCCCATATGTAAAAAACTTTCTCTTCCGTTTTTCTTAGTCATAATACATGCATTCTTCTAGTGCTGCTGTTCATGATCCAAAGCCATGGCACTACGTTTTGTTGAGCTACAACTATCTTTGTCTTTCAGTATGAGTGTCTTTTTCCATCACTTTCAGGTGAAAGCATCCTTAGAATGAGCAAGAGGGTCGCTGTTGGTGTTTTTCACTGTTGTGGTGTTTTTCACTGTTGTAATATTGTTCCCTTTGTACAAGTTGAAGTGAGGAGTACTTGCATCGAACCACCACTTTGTTGTGTAACAGTTTCTCCAGATTTTATAGCATAGTGGCTGAAGTGCACATATTTGTACCAGTCTTTATGTATTTTCATAATATATCACAAACTGTGGAAAAACTTAATGCTGGAGCTGTTTGATCCTTTTCCTTAGTATATGATTTGCTATTCTATTTCAAAGGTATAATTGTAATAAAATTTTGGCGCCACCTAATTTATGTAGTAACCATGTTTGTTGGTAGACACTAGACCTGAGTTTGAAACCACCTTCATTTAAGGGGGAAGAAGCTGCTTGGGTACACTTATCAGGAGAAAATATCCAAAGCCATGGTTGTGTATAATTTGTATTTAGTTAGCTTTGTGTTCCCTTCTAACCCCCCACCCCCCCCCCCCCCCTCCCCCAAAAAAAAAAAAAAAACTGGCTTTTGTTACTACTGGAACTCCTACACATGATCATAATGTTGCTATGTTTTCAGAATCCTGGAAACTCAAGGCTTTCACCTCTTCCTCCTGAACCTGCTGGTTTCAATTTTGGCCATGACGCGACAATTGATATACCTATTGACACAACTACAGGGGGACGAAATTCTAAGGTTGTTGAATTCCTGTCCTGAGTAATGTTTTTCCATATGCATTTGCTGGTAAAAGAATTGATATTGATTTTTCATGTTTTAATCTGTTTCAAATTTAGGATTTGCAAAGGAAAGAGAGAGAACTCCAAACTAAGGAGGCTGAATTGAGAAGGCGGGAGCAGGTGTGCCTTATGCCTTTGATGGAATTCAAATTTTCTTCTATTTTTGAAAGAACTATGGACCTACCATGTGGCATTCATATTTTTCAATCTGGCAGCCAACAAGGCTTGTCAATTATATGAGATGCATTTAAGTTGCTTCATTTATAATATCTGGGATTACATTTTATGAAGGCGTAATGAGATTAAGTCTACTCATAGTAGTACACTCAAGTATCATTGTTTAGTGCTTGAAGGAAAGTAAGTTATAAGTATGGGTTCAAAACCATTGTTGGAGGTTTTTTATGGACCAAACCTATTGTCTCAAAATATTTTTTCCTATTCAATATATATTATGTATTTATTGTGGTGTTGACTGGTTACACACCCTCACACAGAATATGAAAAGATTGTGAGGGCCAAGATTTTAACGTATAATAGATTGTTTATGCATAAGTATATCTTGGATAAAGTGACAGACCTCCTCAATATGCTTTGTCCTCTCTTGGAATGTAGTATTAATAGCAATGAATACAGTACCTTGGTTATCACAAAACATCTTCATAGGCTCACCAGACAAAACCCAATTCTTGTAAAAGAGATTTCTACCGTAACATTTTGTGTGATGCATGAGCCATGGCTCTACAAAAAGGAATAACATGAGTTGGGCCCTTCTGTCTGTATAACACCTTACTGATTTCTGTTAATCAGTGGCTTCGAGCCTTCGACTTATCAGGGGTGCTGAAGATTTATAGGGTTTGGGAGTGAATTAAAAAGAAAAGTGAAGAGAAAAAGAGAGAAATATAGACAAAACTTGCCAAGGTGGTTGAGCTCAAATTGAACCTCCTTCCCTTAAAAGAGCGAGGTCGAGGGTAAGATCATGGATTCAAGAGTGGATCCCCCAAGTGCATGTGTAATTTACCAATAAAAAAATGAGACAATAATTAGGAATATAGGGCTAGGGTTTTTGATTTATGCTCCAATACCATGTGACATTGATGGCTAGAGAAGAGGGAGAATATGAAAAGACTGAGTGCTCAACCCCAGAGTGGCTAGCTTCTCTCTATATATTTATACATATTAGTAACAATGTAAAATTAAAAATTTTCCATTCTATTCATAGTATAATTGATGTAGGACAACCTAGGCTTCCCACCTAGATTAGTCCTACCATAAAACCTTAGGCTTCCCACCTAAGGTGTTTGGAATCACAACCAAACAAATCAATGCAAATAATCTCAATAATGATAATAATAGTCTGTCCTACAAAAAAAATCATCTGGAGCTTTATATGCAGCTTCCAGGAATCACAAAGATAAGGATAAACTCTCCTAAACAATTTCAAATACTAATTTGATAATCCTAAACAATCTCAAATACTAATCCAATAATCCTAAACAAATGATAATGATAAACTACTAATCCTAACCAAACTCAAATACCAATCCAAACTAAACAAATAACTACGTTACAATTTGAAATTATCCACTGAAAATCTAAAATGAAATATTGAAATAACTTTTGGTTATGCTCCTGCATTATACTCCCCTGGTTTAAGAAAACTCGACCTCGAGTTTTGTAGTGATGAAGAATTAAGACTTTGGTGCTTAATACTTCCTTCAAATCAGAAATCACCCTAGGAAGCACTGAGAGTAGAATAACCTTCAATTCCTTGACACCATAGAACTCATCTGGAAACACAAAATCAATGTGTTGAATAGGCACAATTTTATCTTGAACCATAGTATCAACCTTTTGGACTTCAACAACTTGTAGATGTTCATCAACCTCAGGGATCATGAAGGGCTCAATACCACTTTCATCAGAATCAACCTCCACATCAAGTGCACCTTCAAAATCTTCGCTCACTTGTTGAAATTCCTCTTCTTGTGTAGACTCTATAATAGGTTCTTCTTGTTGCATGAATGTTGAAACATCATCTATTGGCACTTGTACCTCTACTTCAACATTAGCCTTTGGTGGAACCTGAGCATCCTTTTTCTGAGTAGAAGAGTCTATCAAAACCATTATTTTTCTTAAGTCTTGAGCTATGGCAGTGAGTTCTTGACGGAAGGATGAGGTGTTTTCTTGCTGAATACTGTCTCTGTGGTGTAGAAAATCCCCATGAGAGGATTGAGGTTGATAGTTCTCTTGATAGCATGGGGGAACATATTTCTCTCTAAGTATTTGTTTCATTTCATTCCAATCAGTTATGGCAGGCTTGCTCCTTCCTTTGAGATTATTCTCAACACTACGCCAAAAGTCTCTAGCTCTACTTCTCAATTTCAACCTTGCAAACCTAACCTTATTAGCATCTGGCGGACATATTTGATCAAAGAATTGATCCATCTCATCTAACCAATTAATGAAGGTCCATGGATCTGGATGTCCATCAAATATTGGTGCTTCTGAGACTACCATGATTCACTGGAATGGACTTTCAACAATCTGAAATGAACATGGGCTTGGTAATCTGGGCTTTGGCTGGTGCTCTGTACTGATCATTATGTGGGTCTTGATAAGCGTGGCTTGTAATAGAACTCTAGTGTTTGCTGGAACTTTTCTGCTTTGATTTTTTTTTTTTGAAATACAATAAAGAAAGACTACAATATAAAACTAAAATTTGCTAGTGTCAAACAGTAACACGTCAAACTGAAACATTTAACAGTGAAACTAAAGGAACTAGAAACAGAGGAAAACTAATAGAGAAGAAGCGGTGGAGCAAGCACGAAACATCTTTGGAGTCGACAGTGAAGAGACGGCTGGGCTTGTCGGCGATGACTGTCAGGGGCACTCGAAGGTGGAGATCGGAGCTGGTGAGTTAGATCTTGGAACTATGAAGCGGCATGGTGGGAGCAAAGGTGACAGCGTGTCGGCGGCGGTTGTTGGTGATGATTTCGGCGGCAGGTTGTGCGATGGCGTCATTCCGTTGGTGGGATCGGCGGCTTGGTGGTGGCTTTCAACTCTCTTGTTCTCAATCCGGCGGTTTGAAGTTGTGGATCTGAATTTTTTTTTTTTTTTTGGGTGGAATTTATATTCTCTGTTTCTGAGCAGAAACGGCTTGATTTGTGGTAATTGCAAAGATCTCGTGAGGCATACTTGGAGTGTTGCTCATAGTGGGTTGTACTGGTGGTTGGGCCGTAGAGTTGATCAAAGTGGCTAGATGTTTTTCCTGTTTGGCTTGAAAGGCTGGGTTCACGGTGACGCTGGATTGACAGTTGTTGAAAGAACGATGGATTTTGGATTGCTAAAGGGGGCGATCGGGTTGGGCTCTGATACCAAGTTGATGTAGGACAACCTAGGCTTCCCACCTAGATTAGTCCTACTGTAAAACCTTAGGCTTCCCACCTAAGGTGTTTGGAATCACCACCAAACAAATCAATGCAAATAATCTCAATAATTATAATAATAGTCTGTCGTACAAAAGAAATCATCTGGAGCTTAATATGCAGTTTCCAGGAATCACAAAGATAAGGATAAACTCTCCTAAACAAATCCTAAACAATTTCAAATACTAATCTGATAATCCTAAACAATCTCAAATACTAATCCAATAATCCTAAACAAATGATAATGATAAACTACTAATCCTAACCAAACTCAAATACCAATCCAAACTAAACAAATAACTACGTTACAATCTGAAATTATACACTGAAAATCGAAAATGAGATATTGAAATAACTTTTGGTTATGCTCCTGCATTAATAATAGTTCTTTCTTTTTTCTTGTTTAAAGGTTATGTTCTCTATTAAAATACTTTGTTTTTCTCTGTGACTGAAATGTGGAAATGGTAGGTTGGCTCTCACTGACTTGATGGCCTTAAACAATTTGAACTGTGACATGGATATTAGATACTGAAAATCTTTAACAATAGCCAAAAATAAGAAAACCATTTTGGTAGAATTTCCCCGTATATATCTTCTTCTGTTAATTTCATTGTAAATAGCTCTCCCAATTTGTTTAGTGATTCATGTTTTAGTTGATTTGTGGCATCTCCATGAATTTCACTCATCAACTTTTTTGATGCCATGTAGGAAGTAAAACGGAAAGAAGATGCTGCTGCACGAGGTAATTTGCTTTGCTTATATTTGAATTTGCCTTTTTTTGGGGGGGGGGGGGGGGGGGTGGAAATGTTCCTTTGCTTTGCCATTTTCCTGTGTGTTAAATTATCGATTGTCTCAAAAGTTTAAGCTATTAGGAAATGGTGAATTTAGTTACTTAACTATATTTCTAACATTCCCCCTCATGTGTGGGTTCAAACACCCTTTTAATAGGTGAGGCTCAACATGTGAGATTTTTAACATGCGAAGACGGGGGATCGAACTCAAGATCTCCTATTTTGATACCCTGTTAAATTACTGATTGTTCCATAAGTTTGTGCTATTGGGATATGGTAAATTTAATCATTTAACCACATGCTTCTAACACTCACCCTCACGTGTGGGCCGAAACTATATTTTTAATAGGTGAGACTCAACATGTGGGATTTTAAATGGAGATAAAGTGAAGGAGATAAGGATCGAACTCAGGACCTCTTGCTCTAATACTATGTTAAATTATCGATTGTCCCAAAAGTTTAAACTATTAGGAAATGATAAATTTAGTCATTTAACAATAATTCTAACGTTGTGTATTATATTTCCATCTTTAAACTTGGAACATCCATCGTGTTTTGGGTTGCATTCAAAGTCATTTTTGCATTTAAATGCAGTCAATATTCACCAAATTGAGTGCACTAACCCTCTTTATGAATATATTTACATTATAAAGTTGTGATCTCAATTTTGGTGCAATACATGGTACCAGTTCTATTTCCTAGGGAAATTATTCTTTCCTCATGGTTCTGCCATGTAATTTATAGTTTCAGTTCTTTCTCTCATTCTGCAGCTGGAATTGTTCTCGAGGAGAAGAATTGGCCTCCTTTTCTTCCAATTATTCATCATGATATTGCAAATGACATACCAATTTATTTGCAAAAATTGCAGTATACTGCATTTTCCACATTCTTAGGTATGTCACTCTTTGCTTCATTTTATGGTTATTGCATTTACGACATTGTTTTGAATCTCAGTCAGGCTGCTAATTTACCTGCAAATTGTGGTTTGAGTTATTTATGTATTGATCATTGGTTAAATTGATCCTTTTATGTTGGAGCTTAGGCTGTTTCCACTAGTGGAATATGTTTTTTGGTGTGTGTGGATAGGGTGGTTACATTCGTCCTTGTAAAATCATTTTAATAAATTGACTGGTTTATTGTGTAATTGATTTAACTGATTGATATCTTGTGTTTCGTTTTGATTACTATTATAAATATATTTTTTAATATTTTTGAGGCAATTTGACTTTGTTGTTTGGATATTTTTATGCCAATTACTTGACATGTGTCTTGAGACATAATTTGAACATGAAACATTAACAAAATTTTAACAACGGGTTTCAATTAGTTCAACTAGTAAAATGTCTGATGGTTGAATAAGAAATCTAAGATTTAATTTTTGCTTACATCAAAAACTAATTGATGTCTTAGTTTGATGATAAAGAGCAATTATCAAGAGTAGACACTATAGGTTGAAACTCTAAAAAAAAAAAAAAAATTTAACATTATCTTTTGTTGGACTATAGGATTAAAATTATTTAACTGCATAATTGAAGTCTTTAGTGCAAAGTTGTGAATGCTGAATTGGAGGCCACTTCAATTTGGCTAGGGGAACAAAGCAAAGCATTTCAGTACTAGTCTATATTGTTGTACCATTTATGGATTACTGCTATATATATGTGTGTGTTTGTGCTTGTGTGTATATATACACAATTAACTATAATATTTCCATTGACATAAAATGAAAGATTTTAATATTTATATATTTACTTACTAATTTGCTAAATAGTTTCATTTATTACTCACTGGGCCAATTATTGCCAAATTCTTTTGATTTTTACCCATATCTCAACTTAGTTTGTAGTCCAACAGATTCTTTCATTCTTGTTTTCTTTTTTTCTTCTCTTTTTTTCGTCCACTTAGTCTCTTCTTTTATTTTTTTCCTCTTTATTTTTTCTCCTCCACATGATTTCTCTCTCTCTCTCCATGCCTCACAATCTCTTCAGACTTCTTCCTATCTCCTACTCTCTCTTTTTTTTCCTCCCTCTCTTTTCTCCTCTGGCTCTTCCTTACACTTTCTTAATTTTTGGTTGGGGTAATTTGTGGGGAATGGAAAATGAAGAGGAGAAAATAGGGGTGATTTGGGTATTTGGTTGGGAGGGGGAAGGGAGAGGGGAAGAGGGGGGGTTGATTTTGGTGGGGCCCAGGTGTTTTCTCTCTTGACCCACCATTTGGGGTGATTTTGGAGTGTCCCTAAATTGGGGAGAAAATGGGAGAGAGAGAGGGGGTTTAGATAGGAATTTACCCATTTGCCCCTCTCCTTCCTTTCATGTTGGTTCCCTTCTTTCCTTCCTTTTCTTATTATTATTATTTTTTTGGGTAAATTACAATAACTTACCTTGAGGTTTGGGGTAATACCAAACACATCCAAGGGTTTTAAAAAATGACCAATTTAGTCCTTAAACACTAACACCGTTTGTGCACCGTCTATTAAATCATTCTATTTCATTTTTTACGTTTTGCCTTTCCTTTGCTCTGTTGCTTTGCTCTCTCTTCTCCACGCTAGAAAATCTCTGTCGCTCTCTCTCTCAAGCCAAGCTATATGGTTTCAGACTCAGCAAAGAACCAACAAAATCCGCCACTAGAACGGTTTCGGAGTCAATTTACCCATAAATCTCATGCCATACGCTTTCGTTTAAAGCTGGGTGGTTCACTAAAGCTGGGTGGTTCACTATCTAGGAGGATGGTAGACTACGGTTGCTGGGTAGCGATGAGTGGTGGCCAGCGGTTGCGAGATCATAGTTTTGGTGGAGCTCGCTGCCGTGGTTATGGGTTTAATTTTTTAATTTTGATTTGGGTTTGTTTGGGTTTGGGTGTGAATCATATGATGTTGAATAGTCGGAATTGTTAGGGTTTGGGGAGGATGAGTGGGTAGTGATAGGTGGTGCCATGGTGGACGGCGGTTGCTAGGTCACACGATGGTCTTTGTTGTGGGTTTTTGAAATATTTTTGATTTGGGTATGTTTGAGGTTTGATGTTGGATGGTTGATTGGTTGAGTTGATCCACGTTTGATTGTCTTGTGTGATGTTGGATCTAATTGGGTTGAATCATTGATGTATTGAGATTTTTTTTTTCTTTGAATGTTCTGCATTTTTTTTTTCTCAAACAAAACCGTGTATGATTTTGGAAAGTGGATATTGGTTTAATGAGATTTTCCTTTTGAATTTTGCTTACATACATGGTTGTGTATAAATTGTATATCCTTTGGATATTGATTTGAGCTTGTGAGTGAGAGAGAGGCGTTTATGTTATAGGCGAAGAGGAGAGAATGAAGAGGAGAGAATGAAGAATACAAAATAAACTAAAAAATTGTTTGGAAGGGAATGAACAAACGACATTACTCGCCATTTGTATTTAACGACCACATTGGTCATTTTTTAAAACCATTGGATGTGCTTGGTATTACCCCAAAGCTTAGGGTAAGTTACTTTAATTTACCCTTTTTTTTTTCTTACAAATTTTATTTCATTTAAATAATTTTTTTAATGTAATAGGGGCATTAGATTAAATTTTTATAAACTACATTTTCTATTTTCTCATTTTTCTTTTCAACCAAACAAAAAGAGTTTTCCATCCTAAGAAGAATGGAAATGGGTACGAGTACGAGACTGCAACACAGAAAGTTTTGAAAAAATAGGACATGGGTATGGTGGGACAAGTCTATTAAATATATTTTTATTTTCTATATATTATTAAGCATTTATTTTCCATATAATGTTAAATTTATATCAATTTAAGAGTCATAATGAATAATAAAGCAAATCAATGACTATTAAAGGATGTTTAGAAATTAGAATCCAATCCAAGAATAAAGATATCTATTAATTTTCAAATGCACTATTACTATTTAGAGCATGGATGCTCTCTTTCTTTTGTGAAAGGGTATTCGATTCCTCTTGTTCTCATGTCCCAATTGTGTTCTGCATTGCTGGGACACGCATGCAAAAATGTCCTAAATGTGTCAAGTGTCCAACATAGGTACGGAATCTCAAATGAAGTGTTCGGGTACAACATGGAAACCATCTCTCCACTTTTCCATCCTCCCAACCAAACATACATGAGGGAAAACTAAGTCCTTTTTGTCTCAACACCTTCTTCTTTTTATTTTTTCCTTAACACCATATCACCTTCATCACTCTCAGGGCACACCATCTCCCTGGTTCAATAGTTGTGTTTTAGATTGTCACAATTTTTGTTACATTCCATGTTTTAGCTTTTGAGAAATGAACCGTGTAAGCTTTTGTTTTGTTTTTTTTTTTCTCCTCATTCCATTGTTAGATTAAAATTTTTTGGAAAAAAGTCCAGAAACCTGTATTGGTCTGAAAGAATTTGCTGTCCAAAACACCTTGAAATGGCCAAAACTTCATGAAACACTCCAAAATTTAAGCCAGTAGGTTTCCAAGGGTTAGCTTGTACTGGCCAACTCAGTACGAAGTTGATAACATTGCTTAAGTGTTGGGGCACAGCATTATGGTCTGCTTGTTTAGGCTAAAATTTTATTTCCAAATTTTTATGCCTCAATATGCTCATGGTTGGAATATTCACGTGTGAGTAGTATGGTTGGTTAATAAGTGAAGTCCCACATTGGATGCTAATGAGAAGAGTGAGTGGTTAATATAACATAGTTGAGCTCATACTCATAGGGCTTTGGCCTTGCCGGTTAAGTGTGTCTCTATCAATTGGAGTCTCCCTAAAGTGTTTCTCTCCCCAACGCTCATAATGAACTTGGTGCTCATCAATGGCTTTGAATTGGGTTGCCAGTCTCTGCAATCACATAGGCATTGATCCCATTCTCCTTGCACTTAATGTCTATAAGATGCCATCTTTTGCTTGGGGCCTGCACCTTTTGTTTGCTGCCAGCCTTTTGTGTACCAATATCCTATGTAAAACTCATTGGTAGGACTGTTCATGGAACCAAAAGGCCTGACAAGTGACAAAACCTACTGGTCTGACTCGGCCCAATCAGATCTAGACAGATTTGATGGCATGCTTGCTCAGTGACAAGTTTTGAAGCATCAAACCTAACCCTTATCAGTAAGACTGGGGTCTAGGCACTTGCCACCTGCCTAACCCAACCTGCCTATGGGAATAATGGTAATCCCACCATTAATTACTTCATTTATGAATTTCATAGTAATAGAAATAGATATCTTACTGAGACAAAATTTGTAACTTGTTATCCTCTTGCCAAGCAGGCAAAGATTTACCTCAATGGAAAAGATGATTCATTCGAATCGACATAAGATTCCATATACATTTCATTTGCATTGCCGGAATCCATGTTGTATATTTGGAAGAGGTTGACCTCCTTGCTTTTCTCCCCGTCCCTTTCTTCCTTTCAACCACCCTTTCTGGCATCAGTGACCCTAGATCTGCCACTAGTGACCCCAAATTGGAAACCAATGAGCCCAAACTCTCCTCTCTCTCTCTCTCTGGCGAGCTTCCCCTCCCTTCACTTTTCTCCCCCACTGTCCTCCACCTGCTGCCTCACATTGACAATACTGCCATAACCGACCACCTATCCAAATGCAAAGTCAGGTCAGTGGCTGGATTGTGTTGGTCGGTGAAAGGTTTCTTTCTACCTTACATGCTTGGTCAAGTGGTGGGTTGACCATCAACCCAAACCCAATTGACTTGTGCATACCCCTACTTGTCGACCTTATTTTGAAGGCTTAAATTGCTTGGGCCTAGATAGATTGCAACTGCATCTCCTTCCTCTTCCCACTTCCTGGTGAACACCATACTCAATGAGGGTTGTTTTGAGGCTGGTTTATGCACTCTAGCTGATGCCTCTGTGACATTTTTCATAATTTATTTTATACATCTGCAAATTACCCATTCAAAGGGCACTCAAGTGACTGCTGAACGTGTCTTTTGAGACCTGAAGGATGGGATATTGATGAGATAAGGGAACTTTAGTTGATCAATACCTTATGGGGAGCTTAATGCGTATGACAATGAAGCATGGAGGATGCTGAACATGATGATCATGGCATATGATATATCATAAGAGGTTTTGTCCTTACAAGTTGGGAGTACATAACATAAATTACCAAAAATATGGTATGAATAGGCTCGTCAGAGATGCTTTGTTTTTTATGGTATATACATATTGATGATGTAGAGATGAAGATTGTGTGGAATTTGCATTATATATTATACATATAATGTGTTGTGCATGCTCAAAGGCTCTCTCTCTCTCTCTCTTTTTTTTTTCCTAGAGGACAACTTTTCATTGATCATAATTTGGGGCTGATATATTTTTCAATTACAAAAATACCTAGGAATGTGATGAGATTTATGCGTTTTCAGATGTGTTTTTACTTGTGCTACATTTTATGACAATTCTTGGTATTTTTGTGATTGGAAAATGTATTAGCCCTGAATTATGATTGGAATGTTTTGTCCTTAGAAAAAAAATAAGAGAGCCAATGATTGTAAGGGGATTGATGGGAATTGTAGGGAAATTGACTTAATTTGAAGTAGTCACCCTCCATAGAGAAAGAGAGAGATTAAGAGAGAGAGAGATGATCTAATGCACTTAAGCAATGAATTGGTTTATTCTTTAATTGATATCTAATGTTGAATTACAATCATGTATTTATAGGAGACTAGCTCTAATCTCATTAGCCCACATGACTCAAGATAATTGGCTAGTTAATTCAACATGTGCTATATGAATTAAGTCATGTGTTAAATGAACTACATGTGCTCAAATCCTAACTAACTCATCCTAATCTCAACCAACTAACTAACCAAAGGGATTGCAACAATTATTTCATATTCCTAACATTTCCCTCCCCTTGAAAACATCTTGCTCACAAGGTGGTGTTGTAAAATGACACCTTCTTTAAAGGAGATCTTCCAATGGATCAATACCTTAATGACATTTTGATCATCATATTCATGCATTTCTCTTTGACAAGTGGTCCCATGCACAAGAAGGTTTCTTCTTCGTTGAGCTTCAAACTTTGCTCGAATTCTTGAGCCTTCAATGGTTCTTCAATCTTCAAGATCTCATTGGTTCTTTGAACCTTGGAATGTTCTTGTATTCTCAAGATCTCATTTGATTCTAGAACCATTAAAATTTTTGGCGCTTGCTTCTTGGATCACCAACACTTGGATTGCTAATTCTAGAATCATAGACTCTTGATTGGAAGCCTCCATTGGTGCATCAAGAATTGGTTCTTCAAAGATCATCATCTTCTTCATTGGTTCTTTGGACTGAACTTCAAAGGTAGCTTGTACATGGATATCATCATCCACTTTGACACAAAAATCAACGTCCTGGCTTGCAACAACAGTAGTAAATTCTTGGAACTTAATTTGTTCTTTGAGTTCCATTGAATCAAGAGATTGTAACTCCTCTTCCGTCATATTCTCAAGATCCTCTTACAATTTTAAGAGCTCCTTTCATGGCCTTTTTAGATTTAGCCAACGCCTTGACTTTCTCTGAAACATCCTTGACATCCTCTAAAACTTTGTTCACCATTTGCCGTATTTCTTTCCAAAGTTCTCTTTTGTCACATTCGCTCGTCTCAAGATCGACAGCTCTGATACCAAATGTTAGGAAATGGGGATGAATATGAATTGTAGGGGGATTGATGGGAATTGTAGAGAAATTGACTTAATTCGAGATAGTCACTCTCCATAGAGAAAGAGAGAGATGAGCACTTAAGCAACGAATTGGTTTATTCTTTAATTGATATCTAATGTTGACTTACAATTATGTATTTATAGGAGACTAGCTCTAATGTCATTGGCCCACATGACTCAAAATAATTGACTAGTTAATTCAACATGTGCTCTATGAATTAAGCCATGTGTTAAATGAGCTAGCTACATGTGCTCAAATCCTAAATAACTTATCCTAATCTCAACCAACTACCTAACTAAAAGGATTACAACAATTATTTCATATTTCTTTTTTTGATAGGTAATAAAGATATATATTCAAGAACACTACCGTATGCAGAAAAACATAAGGCAGAGAGAAAAAATACAAAGGGAAAAGAAAGAGTAAAAAGATAAAGAAAGGAAAAGATGCTAAGTACACATGAGAGAGCTAAGGAACATAGGGAGAGAATCACTAGAGGTGAGTCCCTAAACCTTAGACCAGTCAAACAAAGTGCCACTGAAAGAGGCCAATAATTGGTCATCCGAACTTTCTATGTCCTCAAACGTCCTCCTATTTCACTCCCTCCAAAGACACCGCATCAAGCATAAAGGAGCTAAATTCCAAATGCTTTCCAGGCCAATTCCACCAACCGAATAGAGTATCCGCAACCGATCTTGGCAAGACCCAAGAAAACCCAAAAGATCTAAACATCAAACTCCACAACCGATAAACCTTTCCACAATGTAGTAACAAGTGATCCACTGTCTCCCCATTACTACGGAGCCTATGAGGCTAGTTTTTCCAAAAACAAAAAAAATGCATGGTTAATGTTATTTTTTAGACCATCAAAATAAATAATCATTTGGCATAAAATACCCACAATCTCCAAGAGATAATTTTTTTTTTAATAAATTAATACCTCTACGTTGATGTAATACCAAAATAAGAATGAAAGAATAAAAATGATAACATAATAAGAGCAACATTTAATACCCAAATTTGACATGTGATACTATTAAATACTTGTCAATATAGTTCACAAAAATTGCTACTTTTCAATTTGCTATAAACTTCAATAGAATAATCTTTGCTATAGACAAATCACTGTATTCATATTTACACGTGAACCCCATTGAGTAAACCAAAATGTCCATAAAATCAGTAGTGTAAGCCAACCATAAAGACTTTGAATTCCAAGATTGTTTTCATTTAGACTCTATATCACTATATGATCCCTTTGCCAAGGATCTCAATTAGAAATTCACAATTGTCGAAGCACCAAAAGAATATCTCAACCCAATCTACCGGTATAGGTCTTTTTATCCAAGATTAGACTGCACCATACTCATGCATTATCCATATGTATCATCTTGTCATAATGATGAACACTTTGGTAGCTGTTAACAATTTAATCAAGGAAAATATAATCAGAACACTTACTAAATTGAATAATTAAAAAAAAAAAAATTATTTGAATCCATATTGAGGAAATTCAAGGTCAGGACCAAATGAAAAAAAAAAAAAAACTAGGGATAATTACAACTTACCCACCGGTGGATTGACCGAAATTTAAGTTACCTACCCGTGGTTTGAAATTTGACACTTTATTCACCTAAGGTTAGCTCAGTTAGGGTTCCGTTACCTACCTCTATTAAAAATGAGGCTAAATATATATTTTTGCTTTCTTTTATGTCTCTCTCCTCTCATAACATAAAAAAAACATAAAAGAATAAGACAAAACAAGATCAAAAAGTGAGGGTTTTGTAAAATTGTGGTGTGACTACTTGGAAAACAAAAAAGCTTAAATTAAATATGGGTAACACTTATCTTAGACGTTCCATGACTTGTGAAATTGCATATTGACCATAGGCTTAAATTAAATTCCATCATTGAAAACACAAAACATAACGATGCAAAAGGATAAACAAGCGCTCACCGTAAATCACTAGCGGTTGAAAGTGCATCTTTTGAGAAAAAGATGCAAGTCTTCTCTTCTTTCATCTTCTTTTTTGCGTCTGAAGTTTCCCTTTTGATTCGTTTGACACGCCTTTGTGTATTTTTGGCTTCTTCTTGACATCCCTTCTTCTATTCTTGATTGTAAAAATTTCTATCAAACTTGCAAGAGCCAAGGCACCTCCCAACACAAGCACCCCTCCAATACCGTCACTTTTGCCTTGGCTAATCTGGGTTTTCCTCTCATCTTTCTTGCTTGTGCTCTCTTGCCTGTCCATGTTAATTTTCTCTCTTCTTTTTGTTTACATGGGATTGATGCCCGGAAGAAAGTAAGCACCGTAGATAGATATAGTGTAAGCAAGCAAGGGGGCGAAGCGGTAAGCAAAGATCAATTGAGAATATAAGGATAGGTTGTAAGCTACGAATCACGAGTTATGGGTTCAGCTATTTCTTCCCTTCACGTAAGAGGCAGGATTCTATCCCTTCAAAACCTGCCTGTGCTCAAGTCAAGTAGAAATAGGGTGGTCTACTTTCTGTGTCAGTTTAGTTTATGTTGGGTTTGGGCAACAAAAGGTAGTTGTTTTCTTTTTAAGGGAAGAGATGATAAGAGAGGAATTAGGAGATGTAGGATTGACTTTGTGAGCGAGTGAAGTATCAATAATCAATATAGGAGGTTGAACTGGGCATAACTTAGGACAGAAATTTCAATGGAATAACAACATTTCTGCAACAAAATTCTTGACAAAAGCTTCTATGATGGTGGTAATGTTTGTTTATAATTTTTACAAAACCCTTACTTTTTGATCTTGTTCTCTTATTATTTTATGTTTTTTTATGTTTTGAAAGGAGAGAGACATAAAAGAAAGCAAAAATGCATATTTAGCCCCATTTTTAACATAGGTGGGTAACGGATCTCAAACTGAGCTAATTTAGGTGGGTAAAATGTTAAATTTCGAACCACGGGTAGGAAACTTAAATTTCGACCAAACCACAGGTGGGTAAGTTGTAATTATCCCAAAAAACTATTTTTAAAGCAATATCAACAAAGAAACAAAACCTAGAGAAATTCAACTATAGCATAGACAAAATCAAATTGACAGGAGTAAAAACTTAAAAAATCCAATTCCTTTTTATCAACCTAAAACTTCTCATATTCATCATAAAATAAAATAATAAAATAAATAATCCTAAAAATTCTGAAAATATCCAACATAGACTCTCTCAAATAATATAAACAAAAAAGCAATAGTTTCAATTTTGTGCTTGCTTAGCATTAAAAAAAAAAAAAAGTTATTTAATTTAACTTTTACTCCAAAAAATAAAAAAGAGAAGCCCAATTAAACTTCAAATCTGCAATACATTGGCTGGAAGGATACATAATTTGCAAAGAGGAATGACATAAAATTGAAGAATAAAAATTATGGTTGTTTCTCTAGCTTGGCTGGTAGCAACATCTAATAACAGTAGAGGAAACAACAAAGTAGCTAGCAACAACATATGGCCCCACTGAAAAAAATAAAATAAAATTGTCAGTGCAAAACTACAGAAATCCTCCACGAACTGTCTTCATAATTCGTACATATGGGATTACGAAACCTATTGTTGGGCTGTGGGAAAATATGGGAAAACAAAAGAAATTCAAAATTTTATTTGATTTCTGTTACCTGAACCCCAGATGAAGATTCTAATCACCAAAACAAATGGGAAATTATTTGAACTTTATACAATTGTCTACTCAATTAGTCAAATTTATATCCTAAACAGAGAAAATTGCTAGAATAAGTGAACATAGATAATTCAAGTTAAATGAGTCACAACTAAACAAACAAATTAAACCATGGTAAGTCAAAATACCAAAGGAAAAAGAAAAACAATTTCTGGGTGCTCAAGGGTTGGGAGTGTGGAAATGCTTTTTTGTTGTCTAGCATTAAATCCATTAGCCTGGTGGGGGAGTCTTATTCAAGATAAAAGAAATCCTATTCCATTGTGGTTACCTTTTAGTGTTATACAATTTTAAATTTTGAATTTGGAAAATTAATAAATTTTGGAGGTAGCTATCCAAAACATTTAGTTAAGTGCCTAATTTTAAGGGAAGGAATAAGGATTGAGGAGAACGTAAATGAAAGAGTTGGAGGTGGGTTGAAAAATCTGAAAAGTTAAAAATTTAATAAAAATGAGAGAAGTTAATGATGGCAGGAGCCTAGAATTAAGGGATTGAAAGATTTGAACTTGATATTGGAAGTTATATTTTGAGTCTAATATTGGTTGATTGTGGGTTTGAATGTGCTGAACGTGGGTAAAACCGTAAGTTGACTTGTGGGTAAAGGAGTTGAGATAGCAGTGGGTATTTTGGAGTAGTAAGTTTATGTTGTTAACCCTATTAGTAAAGCAATTTTAACATTTTCAAATGGTGGCAATTTTGTACAGCCAAATAGTGTACTCCAAATAGGGGAATCTTGTTATTAGTAGTATAGATAGTATAGATGCAAACAGGTGTTTTATTTCATTTTAGTGCAATTCATGGATGTCGGTGGTAGGCGGTTCACCTCTTACATCAAAACTACCTTAACTAAAGCCCAATATTCTAAAGTACAATAACGAACAAAGGAAATAAATTGTTTGGTGTTAGTATTCACTCTCCACAGCATAAGCTTGGCTTGTTTGAGTTAGTCAATTTTTGTTGGCCAAGTCAATGAAATTATCTGCCACAAACTCTGTTTTACCTTTTTCTTAGCATCATGTAATCTTTCAGTCTTTATTCAATTTGTTGTTATGAGAGACATTGCATTTGTGTTCCATGTAATATGATGAATTTTTTTGAGGTGTTATATATCTAAGCCAGCAAAGGTGGTTGATGTTGGTGATGGTTGGTTATGTTGCGCAGGATTGGTTCTTTGCCTTACTTGGAATGTCATAGCTGTTAGTACAGCATGGATTCAGGGGGAAGGTGAGTTCATCAATATGTTTCACATCTTTCCTGGGTATTTGGGAGTCCTCGTTATGGGTTTTGAATCTTAATATTCTTATTCTTTGGTTGTAGGGGTAAAAATCTGGTTCCTTGCCCTTATCTACTTCATAGCAGGGGTTCCTGGAGCCTATGTGTTGTGGTATCGGCCTCTTTATCGTGCGTTTAGGTACTTGTTTCCCATGATTTCCTTCACTTAGCTGTTTGTATATGTAGCTACTTAATTCAGTTGTTCACATTGGCAAGAAATCTCTTGCAGGACTGAAAGTGCCATGAAGTTTGGATGGTTTTTCATGTTTTATATGGTAAACTTCTTATGTTCCTTTAGAAATGCTATTTACTTTAAGAATTGAAAGACAACTAATTATTCAGCAAAAAAAGAAAAAAAGGATGGACATCTAATTACTCTCATTCGATTTTCTTGTGTCTACAGCTTCACATTGGCTTCTGCATCTTAGCTGCTGTTGCACCTCCTATAATTTTCAAAGGAAAATCACTCACGTATGTTCCTCTAAAATTTCTAAGTTGTTCCTTTGGGGAATCATGGATCTTTCTTTTGTTCAGAGTGGATTTACTGCAAAGAGATTGGTGTTTAATTGCATTTCCCTTGTGCTTATTTATTTATTTTTGGCCCTAACCATTAAGCATACCTTAAAAATTTTGAAAATGTTCAATTGTTATCTTTGTTAATGCTGATGGTGGAACATAATATTTTCCCCATGTGGTGCTGATGTTTCTATGTTGTGTTCCTTTGAAACAGAGGCATTCTGGCTGCAATAGATGTTGTGGGCAACCATTCGTTGGCTGGGGTATGTTTCTGTAAAGTTCATTGATTGGACTCTTGAGTTCTACATTTTAATTTCTTGTATTGCAGAAGCTTGATCATAATTTTCTTTTCCTGCTTGTAGATCTTCTACTTCGTTGGATTTGGATTATTCTGTCTTGAAATATTGATCAGCATCTGGGTAATTCAGGTATAACTTACTCCTCCATTCTTCTAGCCTAAAATCAGAAAAGCAAATGCACACACACCGCAGAGCACTCACTCTTCTTTTCTTGTTTTCTCATATGTTCTGTCTACTTTGTTTGCAGCAAGTGTACATGTATTTCCGAGGCAGTGGTAAAGCTGCTGAGATGAAGCGGGATGCAGCAAGAGGAGTTATGAGGGCAGCACTATGATACCAACCCAGTGGCAAAACGCAAGATGGTGGATGTATGGACAGATTGTATATGCCCTTAGCTACAGAAAATGAGGATAGTAATATCATTTGCTTTAAGTTTGCTTTTGTGTTACACCTGTTTATAGCTTAGTTCCGAGTGTTACCTTTTGTTCATGTGGTGTACTGGAGTACGGTTAGAGGATTATTATAAACATGGGCGTGGTGGAAAAAAGTACAATTCTTTGTATATTTGATTTGATTGTAGAATTTTATTTTCCGTTCCATTCTCAATTGTCTTTAACTTGATGTCGGAGAATAGTAATATCCTTCCTACAACGGTGGTTTGATACAACTGGGTGATAAACATGCCCATATGACTTACATGCATTGAGGTTGCAACATATGAAATGCTTCATTCTTGGATTCTTCTCCCCTGTCGCGCCCAGGAGAAAAAAAATAGTAATAGCTCCAAACGAGATCCATTCAATTTTCAATGTTTAAATACAGAAAATTGTTGGCCGAAAAAAAAGTGCGTAGAAGTTTTTTATTAAGAGTGTTTGAGTCACAGTTCTCAATTTAGAGTGTTTAGTTTAGCTAATTTTCTAACTCAAAACTCAATTTTCATTACCAAAAGTTGAAAATTTGCCGGTCTCACCTAAAAAAAAAGTGTTTGGTTCAGTTTTTGTTTGGAGTTTACGTAACTCAAAACTCAAAATTTTGAGTTTGAGTCACCGAAAATGGGAACAACTTTTCGAAGTTTTCAAGTTATGAAAACTAAGTGGTATTCTTGTAATTAACTGCATCCATGTGTAACCCGAGTCAGAAAATTGTCCCCCATCAACTTAGAACAAGACTGTTGCTCATTCTCACTTTCTTCCTTCTCATTACACTAGCTATTACTCCAAACTTAGGCCCCTTTGGATGGAGGGGAGTAGAGTAGAGTTGGTTAAAAATACCCTAATTTTGAACTAAATTTACTCTACTCTACTCTCATTTCCTCCCTTTCAATCCAAACGGACCATTAGAAACCACATTCACCTCTCTTCCTTTCCCTAACTTTCTTCCTTTTCATAACCTTTTTCTCCCTCCTCTCTTTTCCACGGTAATTTTTTACCTTGCATCTGAAGACCACCACCTACCCAGCCAAGCTCTCCAGCCCAGCTGAAACCCAGAAACTAAAAACCAAAATAGAGTCGTTGTGATATTTAGGTCTCTCATGTCTCTCACTTGCTCCATTTTCGGAGATCTTAGCCTAGGTAAACTCTCTCTCTCTCTCTCTCTCTCTCTCTCTCTCCCTACGTAAAAATGTCAATGGTTCTATCTCTACGGATGTTGTCATGTTCAACCCATAAATTTCGTCAACATAAGAATCAAATCTAATCCCAAACTCAACAAACTTTTAAATTCAGTGAACCCAACCAAATTTCAGAAGGTAGCGAAATAAAATCTAAGAGAAACCCAAAGAGATTATAGCAATTACAAAAAAAAAAAAAGAAAAAAAAAGAAAAAAAACTCTGAGAGAGAGTGATTTGGGATTTTGGGGTTAGCTTTTGCTTCAGCCGAGGAGAATGATGCCTGGAGAGTACTGAATTTTAGTCAATCTAATGAGAAAGAAGAGATTGAGAGGTAGATAAAACTTTTAGCAATTATTTATATAGATGTTGTATCTTCTAGCATATTTTCTTAAGATTTTAGTTGGATACCGAAAACCTATTTGTTTTAGTGTTCTTAGTGAGTTGAAGCTACCTCTCCAACTGTATTATTCTCTTTAAGACAAGATCATATGATATGTTATTCATGTTACTTGTAGAAGAGACAGGTGATGCTTTGCATAGCCTAAAGACCAATTTACAGGATCCTAACAATGTCCTACAGAGTTGGGATCCTACCCTCGTTAACCCCTGCACATGGTTTCATGTCCTACAAAGTTGGATTTTTTATGCAGTTTGAGGATGACAGTTTGGAGTTTGCAAAGATTGTGAAGCAGTGGAATGTAAAGATTATCTCAGTGAGTATTGTTTTTCTTGATCTGGTTGGTTGTTTTGATCTTAGTTATGTTGAATGGGATATGAGTATATCAATGTCTGCGGCCATTTATTATTAGGATTTGATGTGAATGTATATGGCAAATGTGCAGATTAGCAAAATAAGTGACACCAAGATAGAACTGCAGCGTTGGATGTGTGGGAAAAACTAGAAGATTTTGTTCGGTCACAATCACATTCTTGATGTGCACTAACTTTTTATCAATAGATAGTTTGCTTGAAAAATCAATTACCCATATTTACAAATTTGTATAGTCTGGAGTTTATGTCAAAAGTTGGAACTTTGATAAAAATAAGTAGGGCATTGTAGTTGACATTGTTTATTTTAGGTGTGTGTGTATAATTGTTAATGTAAGACTTGGTCTTTGTTTTCGTGAATTTTGGTGAACTTCAAGGTTTTTCATTCATAGTAGTTGATACAGAGGATGCATTTTGCAAGAACACTGAATGAAGTGTTACGTGTTAAGTCACACTTCAATTTCCTTGATGGGTAATTGGAGATGGACCATGCAATTTTATTGATATGTAAATTTCGTTTTTTGTTGTTGCCAGTTTGCTTAGGACAATACTAATCTTAAAACCCAGAAATGATTATTTATTTATTTTTTGATGAACGAGCAAATTCATTCAAAAGAAATGACCCACTTTAGGCAAGGATAGGAAAATCTAAACAGTCAAACAAAGTATCCAAGAGCTGAACTAGAGATGACCCAATAGCAACCCTTACTTCCCGTTTAACAAGCAGCAGTAAAAAAAAAAAAAAAAAAAAAAAAAAAAAAGGTTCCAACCCGAGACCTGGAAAACTGACCCGATTACAGACCCGATTTTTCGGGCCGGGTCGGGTTTCAGACAGTTAAACCCGATTTCTATCAGGTCAGGTTTCGGGTCACAGTAAACCCGACCCGACTCGACCCAATATCAGTCCTAGATAAAAGGAAATGAAAATGAAAGAGAAAGAGAAGAGAAAGTGAGTGGTAGAGGAAGAGGAAGGGAAAAAGAGAAAATGAGAGAGAAAAGCCACGCGGGAGTGACTTGTGTCTATTTTGAATTTCTGATTGCTTTTCAGTGTGTGGGCTCCACAAAATTTTCCCAACTTTGTGTTTTTTAGGTGAGAACTACACTCGAGTATAAGAACCAAACACAAGCTTTTGTCCGTTTTACGAGAAATAGAGACAGATATGAGAATTGGATTAGAGTTTAGAGTGATGAAAAATGAGTATTGAGAATTGAAATATTAGGGGATGTTTGGTTTATCAATTTCCATAACTCATATATCTGTTTCCATAACTCATAACTTAAAAATGGTGGGACCCATAACTAGAAGTCTGTTTGGCACCACCATAACTCTGTTTTCATCACTCAATGACATTTCCGTAAATAGTACTACATGGAGGGACCCACTGTCAGACTTTAGCCGCAACTTTTGACCATTTTTTCTTTCTTTCTTCACTGGGTTGTGTTTCTTCATCTTCTTTTTTCTTCACTAGGTTGCATTTTAGACTTTAGTTGGCTTCTTCTTCTTCCTTCTGATCTAGTTTTTTTTTTCTTCGTTTTTTTTTCACTGGGTTCGGTGATACTGAATGAAAAAAAAAAAAAAAAAAAAAACTTGTACCATGTGACAGGTATGGGACCCACAAATAGTGTGAAAAATATTGAGTGATGACAAGTGAGTGATGGTGCCAAACGGGTAGGGTATTTTGAGTGATGAGTAATGAGTGATGAGTGATGAAAATTGAGTGATGGAAATTGAGTGATGAAAATTATTAAACTAAACATGGCCTTAAACACTGTATTTTGAGAACACGTCCACAATAGATTTTAGTTTTTGAGTAAAAATGCTCAATGGTATTATTGTAAATATCTTCAAAATCATGGGAACCATTGAACTGACAGCACATAAACTGGTTCTCTCTCTTTCACTCTCGTGGCTTTTCTCTCGCTCTCTCTTTTCTCTCTCTCTCTCTTTCACAAAGACTCTCAGTTGGATTTCTCTTTCTCTGTCTCTTCACTCAGATAGTCAGATCTCTCTCTCTCTCTCTCACTTGGTTCTCTCTTTTACTCAGATTTGTTTCTCACTCGGCTTTTTATCTCTCATCGTTCCTTGGTGCACCGTTGGTTGTTTTAGCCACAAGTCCCAGCCTCATCTCTCTCTCTCTCTCTCCTTTCTTCGTGAATTCCAACAGTGACATCGACCATTTTTTCTTCCCAGTTGAGATCCCCCTTATCCCTTTTTTCTTCTTTTTCTTTCTATCATGGGTTGATAATTCATGGGTGGATTTGATTTCTTTTTCTTTTTTTCTTCCCAGATAAACAAGAGATGGTGGATTTGATATCTTCTTTGTCTTAGTGGATTTGATTTTGTGATGGTTGGTTTGGGTATGTAAACAGCCCCTTTGCTGGGATTTATTTGTAAAATATGTTGGTTTTTGAAGGATTTGGTAGAAGAGAGGAGAGATAGGAAGAAAAGAGAGAGACAAAGAAGAGAAGAGAACCAAAAAGAAGAGAAAGAAGAAAACGTAATAAGTGGGAATTTCTCTCTCATCAAATAAAATAATATTAAATTTACTATACATGTTAGATGAGTATTTAACCAAAAAACTTTATTAAAAATACATACTCATACCAAACTCACAATTATGTTTTTCATTTTAAAAAAAAAATGTTATTAGAAACACGGTATCAAACACATATTTGCATTATGATTACTTTAAACACGTGTTTTCACACACTTTTTAAAACCACAATTTACACATCATTTTGAATACCAATACTAGAACACCACTACCAAATAGGCCCTAAGTAATGAGCAAAGAATTTGAATTTTTGTAATTAAGGGAAAGTAAAGTACTTGGGGGTAGTGAGTTTTGCATAAAAAAATGTTCAAATTGTAGATTGCAAAGATATTTATAACCAAAAAGTTTGATTGCAAACATGTTTGGAGCCTTGGGTTTCAACCACCAATAGGAAGACTTATGTCCTGTTTTGTGCAATGCATAGACTCACTTGATTGTTTGGGTTAAGTGAGTTATTTACATTGCAAATGACAAGGATTAATGTCATCCTATTGGTGGTTAGAGTCCAAGGTTCCAAACAGATTTGGACTTTGGAGTTGAACTTTGTCCTTCACAAGTTGGCACTGAGGGGTGACTTATTTTATTTTAATTTTTTTATAAGTTTTAAATGCAAAAGGGAAAATAAATTGGATAGGTAGTAAATTAAGCCCTGTATAATGGGACAGAGAAAAGAAACGGTACCCTTCCACCCCTTATTATTAATAAAATGACCATACGTATCTGGTTGCGATCATATGTAGGAGATAAGCTCGTTTAGGAGCCACCGCATATGTTTACTCTTGAATTGATTCTTGAGATTTGCGATCACTCTTTTCCACTACCTTGCTAGTCCTCAAAATCTCCTTGAGCATTCAAAGAAAAGTTGTTTGATCATTAAATGGATAAAGCTTGTGTTGATTTCTCTCTTTTCAAATCAAGTTTTTCTTCCATAATATGTTTTTAAAATGGGTAAAGAATTTTGAATGGTTTTTAAATGTTGAAGAAAAAAATTGTTTCGCACTGTATCTCTATTTCATTTTGAAAAAAAAAAAAAAAAAAAACCCTCAATCCTTGAAAGAAAAATTACAAATACATCTAGTGCGTTGTACACAAATTCACACACCTATCACAACAAACCAACAAAATAACCTTAAATCCATCTATCATAAAACACTAACAACAAGTTTAGTAAAATAACAAACTGTAGACATCGCATTTTGTACCCCTTATGACCCGGGCTCCTAAATGATGTTGAAATTCTAAAGCCCAAGGTTGGTTTAAGGCCTGATCAAATTGAAATTGACTTGAGGAAAGTATTTACGAAAAAATATAACTCTTTTATAAACTAAATAAGCTATTTTTGGAAAAGAAAGGCCACAGAAACCCTAGGGTTTGTGCATGGATATGTGCGTATGCATGTGCACCCTCAAGCTGTGCATATGCATGCTTAATACATGTGTGCGCATACACGGGCATGCATGTGCATGCTAGGGTTCTAGAAACTAAGAAAGACAATTTTTTTTTGCATTAAAGATTTGTTTTGGAACGAATCTCACATCATCTAGAAGCCATTCCAAACCCTTATTTTTTGACTATAAAAAGCCATACATGGTACCTTTTCAAGAGATAGAATCCGGAGGAAAACACACAACAGTCACTAGAAATAGTGAATCAAAGAAGGAGTTTTTCACAAAACATCCTCAAGTCAATATTTTTCTGATTCAGACATTTTCTAGCCATGATCTTTGAGTTTCAAGGTTTAACTAACTTGTTGTAGTTTGGTTGTGACTAGATTGATTGACGTGAATGGTCAAAATCAAGTCAAGGAGCCTTTGTTTTGGAGGTAAAGGTTCTAACTCTTCTTTCCTACTTTTCTCAATTTAAATTCAATTTTTCTCCTGTTTTTTTTGCTTCATATATGTTTTAATATGTCTGCTTAGTGTAGGTTTACGTTGTTTTTATGTTTTAAGCATGATAGGTTGTTAGATTAGTTTCTGTTAAGTGTTGTTCTTGCCTTCTGAGCTAGGGTTTAGGGTGTGTATGCGTATGCATGCTTACTGCATACGCACGCATACTCAAAATATGTGTACGCATACAACTGGGCTACGCACGCAGGCCCTATGTATGTGTACGCATACTCATGCCCAGAAACCTTAATCTAAATCTTGTTTTCTTTTGTTTCTTTATTTTGTTTGTATTACATGCTTCTGCCTAGGGTTGTCCACGGGTTAAGCAGATTGGGTTTTAGATCGAACCGCCACTTAACTAGCTCAAATTAGGTGGAAGAAGTGATGACCCGCAACCAATTGGTAACCACCATGGGTCGAGTTGGACCGAGCTCTAGTAGAAGATCGGTTAGTTCAGTTGAACTGATGGAGCGGTGGTGGTGGTAGATCTTTGCTAGATCTGAGCAGGGGAGAGAAAGATTTGGTCGGATTTTGAATGGATCTGAGCTAAACCTTGCCGATCTAAGCTAAACATCGCCGGATCCACACCAAACATTGCTGGATCTTAGCAAATCAAAGCAAACATCACTGGATCTTAGTAGATCTAAGAAAACATTGTCAGATCTGAACAGATCTAAGCAGAGAAAGGGAAAATGTGGTTTGACCTAAGAGACGAAGGTTCTAAAAGTCGCCGAATTTGGGTAGAATCAGGTAGATTCAAGGTTCTTTTTTTGGTTGGGTCGGGTAGCTAGGGTTTTGTTGGAGGAAACTCGTCACTCAACCCACCGGAGTCAGTTTCTAAGAGACTAGACTTGTAGCTGATTGACGAAAGGATCGGATCGGGCCACCAGCTGTCAGTTCCGTTAGGTGATCAGTTTGCTTGGATAACCTTGCTTCTGCCTTGAGTTGATATTCGTATTCACAAGCCTTTGCTTCCCTGATTTGCTTTGTTTTACCCCTTTGATGCTAGTTAGGTTTTGCTCTTTTGTTTTTCCATAAACATGCATATGATATGAACATGCATTGATGTATGGGTGCTGTGATGCAGTGAGGTAAGTCATGCAATCACATGAACATGCATTTGTTTGGGAATATGATGTTGCCTTAGTGATGAATATGAACATGTTTAGCTTGAATTCCATGATCTTGATGTTTAGATGCAATAACATGTTTGTTTGATTCTGCCATAATATGTTTCCGCCCTTGGGAATATATGATGTGATGCCATGATAGATGAATGTTAGGTCTTGGGATGAGTATGCTATGTTGTTTGCCTTAGATGCATGCTAGAGTGTGTATGAGTCTAGAATGACAATGTTGAATGTGCTTTAATAAGATTAAGATGTAAGAAAAAATAAGTGGAAGTCGACCCACGGGTCGGGTGGGGTTAGGTGCCTAACACCTTCCCATTCCCATACCTAAACTTTAGATATGTGCTCTGGTAATAGATCAGTCATTCCATGAAGGGCACAATATTTATGGTTTTTAGACCTAATCTAGGTGGCGACTCAATTTCTTTTCCCTGGTCCACCTTTGGCCTAGGCATACTTCTCATTGCGAGGATGAAACCACTGACGCATCTCGAAAGGAAGAGAGCGCGTTCGCAGGTGTTTGCGCCCATAGTAGCAACTCCACTAGGGACAGAGAGTTTGATTCCAATGTGTCTTATTTCTTAATCTTAATAAAGACTTATTCAATATTTGTTTGCACACACTTCACTTGGTTTATTTTGTCCCTTTTGCCACGGTTGGTGATGAGTGGGAAGGTGGAGGCTCCACTCGGGCCAAAATCTTCCAAAGTTCATCCCACCAATTTACAATTTATACCATTGCCTATAATGGGCTTTAAGTACTGTAGACATCGTATTTTGTTCGCCCTCAATTTATGTGCCAAACTCCAAAAATTTCAAAAATATTATCTTTTCTCCATGGGGCCATGGAAACATTTAGATTGATGTGGCACAACCCGTTCGGACATTGGAGCACTCGAAGTGCCATTTCGGGTCAAATTGACCAAAATGCCCTTGGTCAACACTAGGTTGACTAAAAGTCAAAGTCGGTCAAAGTCATTCCAAAACAACATTTTTCATGTTTCTACAACAAACTTGAGCTACTCAATGATTTTCGTCAAGTTTGACCAAGTTTGACCCAAGGTTGACTCTGAGGGCACCAAAAACCCTAATTTTTATCCAACCATCAGAACGGATTGGGACTAATGCCATTGTGAATATTATCAAATTCCCTTACTAATGACTATTCATGGGTTGAAATTAGACTTAAAATAATTGAGATAGCTAGAAAACTGTAGAAAGCGCGTCAACACTCTTCCCAAGGTCATAACTTTTGATCTGACCGTTGGATTTTCAATTTCTTTAGTGTTCTGGAAACTATGCATCCAGAGCTTTCTAGGGACACCAAGGTTAGATCAATCTGAGTCTAGGAAGGCCTTCAAATATGCATCCAAAGTTGAATTAGGAAAAGGCCAAAATTGTGGACATCAACAAGGTGGCCGGTGGCCCTTTAAGGTGCACTGAAAGTTGAAGGGGCACTTTTTCACTATAAATGCCCCTGAACCCCACATTTAAAAAAAAAAAATAAAAAAAATAAAAATTCTGGGTACTTTTTGGTAGATTCTCTCAAACACTCTCAAACACCTTAGATTCTCACATTTTATCTACAATCTTCAAGGTAGTGTTCTTGCACTCAATCTTCCTCTCCTTGATTCCATACCTTGGATTTGATGTTTAAGGGTGTGGATGTAGCTTTTTGGCTACAATCCACACCCTTTTCTCTTTATTGCTTTTCCTAGCTTTATATTGCTTCATTTATGTGATGAGAATGCAAATTGTCATATTTTTCTCCCTTAATGTTTAGTCTTTTATATTTATTTGGTGCCTAAATATACTCATTATTCTTATATTTTGATTTAGGATGACAATGGAGGCGTTAAGAGCAAAACGTAGCTAATTGGGCGATTCTGGACAGCTTTGACATCACTTCGTAATCTGGGCATAACTCTCTCATCCAAGCTCCGATTGAGATTATTCAAGATGATATGGAACACCAAGACAAATCTCTACAACTTTCATGTTTTGAGTTTTGAGAGATACGGGCTGCGTCAAGGTCGAAATCGGGCTTGAATTTGCTACACCTGCACTGCTGACGTTCTGGAATGTTCCTTTGCCTGCAATTCTAATACGCAGATCTGATGGGGTTTATTTTCAGAAGCTTCCAGATCTAGTGCACGAAATTTCCAGATGAAAAACACCACTTTCCTAGTTATATTAGGACTTTGTTTTATTTTTAATATTTTTCCTTAATTAGTTAGATTTGGATATTATTATTGAGAATATTTTTAGGAGATTTTGTAGGCTTGGGAAAGGGGGAATTAACGTGTAAAAGGGGGAGGAGAAATCAGAATTGGACACAAGCCTCTCTCTCCCCTCTTCTCTGATTTTTTCCTTTGAGTTTTCATCATGGTCCTACTTGGCTAAACTATTATACTTGGTCGAAGGAAACTGAAGCCTCGGAATCAATAAAACTGTGAGATCTAATTTGTTGTTATTGTTCAATTTATGCTTTGAATATCGGATGTTCTTCTGTGCCTATTTTCATGATTTTCTCGTTTAATTACTAGGAGGCCTACTAGTTTATTGTTCGTTGCAATCTACTGCTAGGCTAGATATCAAATTCGTAATTGTTTGATCTCTCTGACTTGTGAAGCAACCAATATTTAATGATTTGTTGCGTAAGAAATTATTAGATCTTAGGAAGAATGCTCGACTAAATTAAATGAAACCGCTTGTGTTTGTGTTGTTTAGTTTCATTGATCTCTCTAATTCTTAAGGCTATTACTAGATTAAACCTTTAGCGCTTGTCTTGGGTTTTTTAGTAGTTAAGGTTTATTAGATCGCTTGTTTTCTAATTAACTATGACTAAGGAGAGATAGGAAAATTGTTCTAATGGTGAATATTCAAAGTGTGAATTGATATATACTTGCATCGATGATCAGTTGTAAAATTCCGATGGTGGATGTTGACTTAGACCAAGGTCTGTTCTTTTGATTAATTTCGATACTTTAATTTGAATTGTTCCTTAGTTGCTTTTTTTTTCTTAAAATTGTTTTCATTATACTCCATCCCCCCCTCCTTGTTCACGTAGCATAAAACTGGGCTAGATACTCTCCGTGGGAACGATCCTACTCACACTACTACATATATTTTTAGGAGAATAGGTTTTATTTTTGGTTGCCTGTGACAACACACCAAATTTTGGCTACGTTGTCGGGGAGTGATTCTAGTTTTTTTTTTTTTTTTTTTTTTTTTTTTTTTTTTTTTTTTTGCTTCTTGTGAACCTTATTTTATTCTTGAAATTTTCCAAAAGAAAAAAATCGTTAGTTTTTAATAG